>NC_139617.1:49972904-50025404 GCF_964270895.1 Podarcis filfolensis
TATTATTATTATTAACATTATTATTATTACTACTACTATTACTCCAACTCCTACTCCAGCTACTCTGGTACTTGGGTCTCCTATTATTATTATTAATATTATTATTATTACTATTACTCCAACTCCTACTCCGGCTACTCGGGTCTCCTGTTTAATTATTATTATTATTATTATTATTATTATTATTATTATTATTATTACTCCAACTCTTACTCCGGCTACTTGAATAGTTATCTATTGATTGTTATATATCTATAACTGTATATCTATCTATCTATCTATTTATCTTGATTAGTTATCTATTGATTGTTATCTATTGATTGTTATATATCTCTATATCTATAACTGTATATATCTATCTATCTATTTATTTACTAATCTTGATTAGTTATCTATTGATTGTTATCTATTGATTGTTATATATCCATATATCTATAACTGTATATCTATCTATCTATTTATTAATCTTGATTAGTTATCGATTGATTGTTATCTATTGATTGTTATATATCTCTATATCTATAACTGTATATCTATCTATCTATTTATTAATCTTGATTAGTTATCTATTGATTGTTATCCATTGATTGTTATATATCTCTATATCTATAACTGTATATCTATCTATCTATCTATTTATTAATCTTGATTAGTTATCTATTGATACTTATATATTTATAACTGTATCGCTCTCTCTCTCTATTTATTAATCTTGATTAGTTATCTATTGATTGTTATCCATTGATTGTTATATATCTAGATATCTATCTGTATATCTATCTATCTATCTATTTATTAATCTGGATTAGTTATCTATTGATAGTTATATATTTATAACTGTATCGCTCTCTCTCTATTTATTAATCTTGATTAGTTATCTATTGATTGTTATCTATTGATTGTTATATATCTCTATATCTATAACTGTATATCTATCTATCTGTCTATCTATTTATTAATCTGGATTAGTTATCTATTGATAGTTATATATTTATAACTGTATCGTTCTCGCTTTCTCTATTTATTAATCTTGATTAGTTATCTATTGATTGTTATCCATTGATTGTTATATATCTAGATATCTATCTGTATATCTATCTATCTATTTATTAATCTTGATTAGTTATCGATTGATTGTTATCTATTAATTGTTATATATCCATATATCTATAACTGTATGTCTATATCTATCTATTTATTAATCTTGATTAGTTATCTATTGATTGTTATATATCTAGATATCTGTATATCTATATCTATCTATTAATCTTGATTAGTTATCGATTGACTGTTATCGATTGATTGTTATATATCTATATATCTATAACTGTATATCTATCTATGTATTTATTAATCTTGATTAGTTATTGATTGATTGTTATCTATTGATAGTTATATATTTATAACTGTATCGCTCTCTCTCTCTCTATTTATTAATCTTGATTAGTTATCTATTGATTGTTATCCATTGATTGTTATATATCTAGATATCTATAACTGTATATCTATCTATCTATCTATTTATTAATCTGGATTGATTATCTATTGATAGTTATATATTTATATCTGTATCGCTCTCTCTCTCTATTTATTAATCTTGATTAGTTATCTATTGATCGTTATCCATTGATTGTTATATATCTAGATATCTATAACTGTATATCTATCTATCTATCTATTTATTAATCTGGATTAGTTATCTATTGATTGTTATCTATTGATTGTTATATATCCATATCTATCTATATTTATCCATATCATATCTATATCTATCTGTTTATTAATCTTGATTAGTTATCTATTAATTGTTATATATCTATATATCTATAACTGTATATCTATATCTATTTATTAATCTTGATTAGTTATCTATTGATTGTTATATATCTAGATATCTGTATATCTATATCTATCTATTAATCTTGATTAGTTATCGATTCATTGTTATCTATTGATTGTTATATATCTCTATATCTATAACTGCATATCTATATCTATCTATTTATTTACTAATCTTGATTAGTTATCTATTGATTGTTATCTATTGATTGTTATAGCTCCATATATCTATAACTGTATATCTATATCTATCTATCTATCTATCTATCTATTAATCTTGATTAGTTATCTATTAATTGTTATATATCTAGATATCTATAACTGTATATCTATATCTATCTATTAATCTTGATTAGTTATCGATTGATTGTTATCTATTGATTGTTATATATCTCTATATCTATAACTGTATATCTATCTATCTATCTATTTATTAATCTTGATTAGTTATCTATTGATAGTTATCTATTTATAACTGTATCGCTCTCTCTCTCTCTATTTATTAATCTTGATTAGTTATCGATTGATTGTTATCCATTGATTGTTATATATCTAGATATCTATAACTGTATATCTATCTATCTATCTATTTATTAATCTGGATTAGTTATCTATTGATAGTTATATATTTATAACTGTATCGTTCTCGCTTTCTCTATTTATTAATCTTGATTAGTTATCTATTGATTGTTATCCATTGATTGTTATATATCTAGATATCGATAACTGTATATCTATCTATCTATCTATTTATTTACTAATCTTGATTAGTTATCTATTGATTGTTATCTATTGATTGTTATATATCCATATATCTATAACTGTATATCTATATCTATCTATCTATCTATTTATTAATCTTGATTAGTTATCTATTAATTGTTATATATCTAGATATCTATAACTGTATATCTATATCTATCTATTAATCTTGATTAGTTATCGATTGATTGTTATCTATGGATTGTTATATATCTCTATATCTATAACTGTATATCTATCTATCTATCTATCTATCTATCTATTAATCTTGATTAGTTATCTATTGATAGTTATATATTTATAACTGTATCGCTCTCGCTCTCTCTATTTATTAATCTTGATTAGTTATCGATTGATTGTTATCTATTGATTGTTATATATCTCTATATCTATAACTGTATATCTATCTATCTATCTATTTATTAATCTTGATTAGTTATCTATAGATAGTTATATATTTATAACTGTATCGCTCTCTCTCTATTTATTAATCTTGATTAGTTATCTATTGATTGTTATCTATTGATTGTTATATATCTCTATATCTATAACTGTATATCTATCTATCTATCTATTTATTAATCTGGATTAGTTATCGATTGATTGTTATCTATTGATTGTTATATATCCATATCTATCTATATCTATCCATATCATATCTATATCTATCTGTTTATTAATCTTGATTAGTTATCTATTAATTGTTATATATCTATATATCTATAACTGTATATCTATATCTATTTATTAATCTTGATTAGTTATCTATTGATTGTTATATATCTAGATATCTGTATATCTATATCTATCTATTAATCTTGATTAGTTATCGATTCATTGTTATCTATTGATTGTTATATATCTCTATATCTATAACTGCATATCTATATCTATCTATTTATTTACTAATCTTGATTAGTTATCTATTGATTGTTATCTATTGATTGTTATATATCCATATATCTATAACTGTATATCTATATCTATATATCTATCTATTTATTAATCTTGATTAGTTATCTATTAATTGTTATATATCTAGATATCTATATCTATATCTATCTATTAATCTTGATTAGTTATCGATTGATTGTTATCTATGGATTGTTATATATCTCTATATCTATAACTGTATATCTATCTATCTATCTATCTATCTATTTATTAATCTTGGTTAGTTATCTATTGATAGTTATATATTTATAACTGTATCGCTCTCACTCTCTCTATTTATTAATCTTGATTAGTTATCGATTGATTGTTATCCATTGATTGTTATATACCTAGATATCTATCTGTATATCTATCTATCTATTTATTAATCTTGATTAGTTATCGATTGATTGTTATCTATTAATTGTTATATATCCATATATCTATAACTGTATGTCTATATCTATTTATTTATTAATCTTGATTAGTTATCTATTGATTGTTATATATCTAGATATCTGTATATCTATATCTATCTATTAATCTTGATTAGTTATCGATTGACTGTTATCGATTGATTGTTATATATCTCTATATCTATAACTGTATATCTATCTATGTATTTATTAATCTTGATTAGTTATCGATTGATTGTTATCTATTGATTGTTATATATCTCTATATCTATAACTGTATATCTATCTATCTATCTATCTATCTATTTATTAATCTTGATTAGTTATCTATTGGTAGTTATATATTGATAACTGTATCGCTCTCTCTCTCTATTTATTAATCTTGATTAGTTATCGATTGATTGTTATCTATTGATTGTTATATATCTCTATATCTATAACTGTATATCTATCTATCTATCTATCTATTACTCTGGATTAGTTATCTGTTGATAGTTATATATTTATAACTGTATCGCTCTCTCTCTCTCTCTATTTATTAATCTTGATTAGTTATCTATTAATTGTTATATATCTAGATATCTATAACTGTATGTCTATATCTATCTATTTATTAATCTTGATTAGTTATCTATTAATTGTTATATATCTAGATATCTATAACTGTATATCTATATCTATTAATCTTGATTAGTTATCGATTGATTGTTATCTATTGATTGTTATCTATCTCTATATCTATAACTGTATATCTATCTATCTATCTATCTATTTATTAATCTGGATTAGTTATCTATTGATTGTTATTAATTGATTAATTGTTATATAGATATATATAGATATATAGCAAAGATATATATAGATAGATAGTGAGATATATATATATATATATACAATTATAGACAAATAAAATTGATTTTATATCTATCTCTATAGCTCTCTCTCTATTTATTAATCAATATCCAACTAATCTAGATTAATAAATAGAGAGCTATAGATATGAGAGAATGTTATATACTGATTAATTGTTATATATTATATTGATTATATATTATATATTATATATATTATATTATATTATATTATATTATGTTATATTATATTATATTATATTATATTATTGGTTATATATTATATTGATGACAGGATTAATAGGGGCATAAAAATTAAACATAAATAGGAGTACAAATGCTGATTAATAGATATGAATGGAAATTTCCATCCTATCTCTATTTATAAGGAAATATTGAGGGGAATATATCTCTATTTATAAGAATATTTCCTTATATTCTCTATTTATATCTCTATTTATATCTCTATTTATATCTCTAAATATCTCTATTTATAAGGAAATATTGAGGGAAAAATATATTTATTTATAAGGAAATATTGAGGGAAAAATATCTCTATTTATGAGGAAATATGGAGGGGAAAATATCTCTATTTATAAGAATATTTCCTTATATTCTCTATTTATATCTCTATTTATATCTCTATTTATATCTCTATTTATATCTCTAAATATCTCTATTTATGAGGAAATATTGAGGGGAAAATATATTTATTTATAAGGAAATACTGAGGGAAAAATATATTTATTTATAAGGAAATATTGAGGGGAAAATATCTGTATTTATAAGGAAATATTGAGGGAAAAATATCTCTATTTATAAGGAAATATTGAGGGGAAAATATCTCTATTTATAAGGAAATATTGAGGGGAAAATATATTTATTTATAAGGAAATATTGAGGGAAAATATCTCTATTTATGAGGAAATATTGAGGGGAAAATATCTCTATTAATAAAGAAATATTGAGGGAAAAATATATTTATTTATAAGGAAATATTGAGGGAAAAATATATTTATTTATAAGGAAATATTGAGGGGAAAATATCTCTATTTATAAGGAAAAATAGAAATATGGAAAAAATTATTATTCTTTTCCGACGCCCACCTCCTCGCAGCGCCTTCCCCGCTCGGCCCGCCACCCCGAGGCCACGTCCACGGCGCCGCCGGCCGCGTCGGAGAACATCGCGCAGGAAAGGCCGAGGCTTCTCTGGGCCGACTAGGCCGCGTTGCCAGGGCGACGGCGGCGACGCGGCGCGGGGAGATGACGCGAGGAGAGGCGTGTTCTCGCGAGATTTCGGAAGGTATCAAGGGGAGAGGCCTAGGTCTCGCGAGAATTGCTGGGGAATCGCGCCGAGCGACCGACTTCTGGCGAGAAAGAGCGCCGGGGAGTCGTCTTCTCGCGAGAATTGGGAAGAAATCTCGCGAAGCGGACTACTTCCCGCGAGAAGTAATCGCGGCGAGGAGACGTCTTCTCGCGAGAATTGGAGGGAAATTGCGCGGAAAGGCCGACTTCTGGCGAGAACTGAGGGGAAAGAGCGCCGGGGAGTCGTCTTCTCGCGAGAATTGCTGGGGAATCGCGCTAAGGGGACTACTTCCCACGAGAACTCGGGGGGAAATCGCGGCGAGGTGACGTCTTCTCGCGAGAATTGGAGGGAAATCGCGCGGAAAGGCCTAGGCCTCGCGAGAACTGGGGGGAAAGAGCGCCGGGGAGTCGTCTTCTCGCGAGAATTAGGAAGAAATCTCGCTAAGCGGACTACTTCCCACGAGAACTCGGGGGGAAATCGCGGCGAGGAGACGTCCTCTCGCGAGGATTGGAGGGAAATCGCGCGGAAAGGCCTACGTCTCGCGAGAACTGAGAGGAAATAGCGCTGGGGAGTCATCTTCTCGCGAGAATTGGGAAGGAATCTGGCTAAGCGGACTACTTCCCACGAGAAGTCGGGGGGAAATCGCGGCGAGGAGACGTCGTCTCGCGAGACTTGGAGGGAAATCGCGCGGAAATGCCTACGTCTCGCGAGAACTGAGGGGAAATAGCGCTGGGTGGCCGTGTTCTCGCGAGAATTGGAGGGAAATCGCGCGGAAAGGCCTCTATTCCATATTCTGCAATGAAAATAGGGACCTCCTATTCCATATTCTGCGATGAACATAGGGACCTCCTATTCCATATTCTGCGATGAACATAGGGACCTCCTATTCCATATTCTGCAATGAAAATAGGGACCTCCTATTCCATATTCTGCAATGAAAATAGGGACCTCCTATTCCATATTCTGCGATGAACATAGGGACCTCCTATTCCATATTCTGCGATGAACATAGGGACCTCCTATTCCATATTCTGCAATGAAAATAGGGACCTCCTATTCCTCCCTCTATAATGAAAATAGGGACCTCCTCTTCCTCTATAATGAAAATAGGGACCTCCTCTTCCTCCCTCTATAATGAAAATAGGGACCTCCTATTTCACCCTCTATAATGAAGATAGAGACCTCCTCTTCCTCCCTCCATAATGAAGATAGAGACCTCCTCTTCCTCCCTCCATAATGAAGATAGAGACCTCCTCTTCCTGCCTCCATAATGAAGATAGAGACCTCCTCTTCCTCCCTCCATAATGAAGATAGAGACCTCCTCTTCCTCCCTCTATAATGAAAATAGGGACCTCCTCTTCCTCCCTCCATAATGAAGATAGAGACCTCCTCTTCCTCCCTCCATAATGAAGATAGAGACCTCCTCTTCCTCCCTCCATAATGAAGATAGAGACCTCCTCTTCCTCCCTCCATAATGAAGATAGAGACCTCCTCTTCCTCCCTCCATAATGAAGATAGAGACCTCCTCTTCCTCCCTCCATAATGAAGATAGAGACCTCCTCTTCCTCCCTCCATAATGAAGATAGAGACCTCCTCTTCCTCCCTCCATAATGAAGATAGAGACCTCCTCTTCCTCCCTCCATAATGAAGATAGAGACCTCCTCTTCCTCCCTCCATAATGAAGATAGAGACCTCCTCTTCCTCCCTCCATAATGAAGATAGAGACCTCCTCTTCCTCCCTCTATAATGAAAATAGGGACCTCCTATTCCATATTCTGCAATGAAAATAGGGACCTCCTATTCCATATTCTGCAAATAGGGACCTCCTATTCCATATTCTCTATTTTCATTATAGAAAGAGGAGGTCTCTATTTTCATTATAGAGGGCGGAATAGGAAGTCCCTATTTTCATTGCAGAATATGGAATAGGAGGTCCCTATTTTCATTATAGGGAGGAAGAGGAGGTCCCTATTTTCATTGCAGAATATGGAATAGGAGGTCCCTATTTTCATTATAGAGGGAGGAAGAGGAGGTCCCTATTTTCATTATAGAGGGAGGAATAGGAGGTCCCTATTTTCATTATAGAGGGAGGAAGAGGAGGTCCCTATTTTCATTATAGAGGAAGAGGAGGTCTCTATTTTCATTATATAGAGAGGAAGAGGAGGTCCCTATTTTCATTATAGAGGGAGGAAGAGGAGGTCCCTATTTTCATTATACAGGGAGGAAGAGGAGGTCCCTATTTTCATTATACAGGGAGGAAGAGGAGGTCCCTATTTTCATTATATAGAGAGGATGAGGAGGTCCCTATTTTCATTATAGAGGGAGGAAGATGAGGTCTCTATTTTCATTATAGAGGGTGAAATAGGAGGTCCCTATTTCCATGCAGAATATGGAATAGGAGGTCTCTATTCTCATTATAGAGGGAGGAATAGGAGGTCTCTATTTTCATCGCAGAACATGGAATAGGAGGTCCCTATTTTCATCGTAGAATATGGAATAGGAGGTCCCTATTTCCATCGCAGAATATGGAATAGGAGGTCCCTATTCTCATTATAGAGGTAGGAAGAGGAGGTCCCTATTTTCATCGCAGAATATGGAATAGGAGGTCCCTATTTTCATTGCAGAATATGGAATAGGAGGTCCCTATTCTCATTATATAGGGTGGAATAGGAGGTCCCTATTTTCAGTATAGAGGGAGGAAGAGGAGGTCCCTATTTTCATCGCAGAATATGGAATAGGAGGTCCCTATTTTCATTGCAGAATATGGAATAGGAGGTCCCTATTTCCATCGCAGAATATGGAATAGGAGGTCCCTATTTTCATTGCAGAATCTGGAATAGGAGGTCCCTATTTCCATCGCAGAATATGGAATAGGAGGTCCCTATTTTCATTGCAGAATATGGAATAGGAGGTCTCTATTCTCACTATAGAGGGTGAAATAGGAGGTCCCTATTTTCATCGCAGAATATGGAATAGGAGGTCTCTATTCTCATTATAGAGGGAGGAATAGGAGGTCCCTATTTTTATCGCAGAATATGGAATAGGAGGTCCCTATTCTCATTATATAGGGTGGAATAGGAGGTCCCTATTTTCAGTATAGAGGAAGAGGAGGTCCCTATTTTCATTATAGAGGGAGGAATAGGAGGTCCCTATTTTCATTATAGAGGGAGGAAGAGGAGGTCCCTATTTTCATTATAGAGGGAGGAAGAGGAGGTCCCTATTTTCATTATAGAGGGAGGAAGAGGAGGTCCCTATTTTCATTATACAGGGAGGAAGAGGAGGTCCCTATTTTCATTATACAGGGAGGAAGAGGAGGTCCCTATTTTCATTATATAGAGAGGATGAGGAGGTCCCTATTTTCATTATAGAGGGAGGAAGAGGAGGTCCCTATTTTCATTATACAGGGAGGATGAGGAGGTCCCTATTTTCATTATACAGGGAGGAAGAGGAGGTCCCTATTTTCATTATACAGGGAGGATGAGGAGGTCCCTATTTTCATTATAGAGGAAGAGGAGGTCCCTATTTTCATTGTAGAGGGAGGAAGATGAGGTCTCTATTTTCATTATAGAGGGTGAAATAGGAGGTCCCTATTTTCATTATAGAGGAGGAAGAGGAGGTCCCTATTTTCATTATAGAGGAAGAGGAGGTCCCTATTTTCATTATAGAGGGAGGAATAGGAGGTCCCTATTTTCATTGCAGAATATGGAATAGGAGGTCCCTATTTTCATTGCAGAATATGGAATAGGAGGTCCCTATTTCCACCGCAGAATATGGAATAGGAGGTCCCTATTCTCATTATAGAGGTAGGAATAGGAGGTCCCTATTTCCATCGCAGAATCTGGAATAGGAGGTCCCTATTTTCATTGCAGAATATGGAATAGGAGGTCCCTATGTTCATCGCAGAATATGGAATAGGAGGTCCCTATGTTCATCGCAGAATATGGAATAGGAGGTCCCTATTTTCATTGCAGAATATGGAATAGGAGGTCCCTATTTCCACCGCAGAATATGGAATAGGAGGTCCCTATTCTCATTATAGAGGTAGGAATAGGAGGTCCCTATTTCCATCGCAGAATCTGGAATAGGAGGTCCCTATTTTCATTGCAGAATATGGAATAGGAGGTCCCTATGTTCATCGCAGAATATGGAATAGGAGGTCCCTATTTCCATCGCAGAATATGGAAGAGGAGGTCCCTATTTTCATTATAGAGGGAGGAAGAGGAGGTCCCTATTTTCATCGCAGAATATGGAAGAGGAGGTCCCTATTTTCATTATAGAGGTAGGAATAGGAGGTCCCTATTTCCATCGCAGAATCTGGAATAGGAGGTCCCTATTTCCATCGCAGAATATGGAATAGGAGGTCCCTATTTCCATCGCAGAATCTGGAATAGGAGGTCCCTATTTTCATCGCAGAATCTGGAATAGGAGGTCCCTATTTCCATCGCAGAATCTGGAATAGGAGGTCCCTATTCTCATTATAGAGGTAGGAATAGGATCTGGAATAGGAGGTCCCTATGTTCATCGCAGAATATGGAATAGGAGGTCTCTATTCTCACTATAGAGGGTGAAATAGGAGGTCCCTATTTCCATCGCAGAATCTGGAATAGGAGGTCCCTATTTTCATCGCAGAATATGGAATAGAAGGTCCCTATTTTCATTGCAGAATATGGAATAGGAGGTCCCTATTTCCATCGCAGAATCTGGAATAGGAGGTCCCTATTTCCATCGCAGAATATGGAAGAGGAGGTCCCTATTTTCATTATAGAGGGAGGAAGAGGAGGTCCCTATTTTCATCGCAGAATATGGAAGAGGAGGTCCCTATTTTCATTATAGAGGTAGGAATAGGAGGTCCCTATTTCCATCGCAGAATCTGGAATAGGAGGTCCCTATTTCCATCGCAGAATATGGAATAGGAGGTCCCTATTTCCATCGCAGAATCTGGAATAGGAGGTCCCTATTTTCATCGCAGAATCTGGAATAGGAGGTCCCTATTTCCATCGCAGAATCTGGAATAGGAGGTCCCTATTCTCATTATAGAGGTAGGAATAGGATCTGGAATAGGAGGTCCCTATGTTCATCGCAGAATATGGAATAGGAGGTCTCTATTCTCACTATAGAGGGTGAAATAGGAGGTCCCTATTTCCATCGCAGAATCTGGAATAGGAGGTCCCTATTTTCATCGCAGAATATGGAATAGGAGGTCCCTATTTTCATTGCAGAATATGGAATAGGAGGTCCCTATTTCCATCGCAGAATATGGAATAGGAGGTCCCTATTTCCATCGCAGAATCTGGAATAGGAGGTCCCTATGTTCATCGCACAATCTGGAATAGGAGGTCTCTATTCTCACTATAGAGGGTGAAATAGGAGGTCCCTATTTCCATCGCAGAATATGGAATAGGAGGTCCCTATTTCCATCGCAGAATATGGAATAGGAGGTCCCTATTCTCATTATAGAGGTAGGAATAGGAGGTCCCTATTTCCATCGCAGAATCTGGAATAGGAGGTCCCTATTTCCATCGCAGAATCTGGAATAGGAGGTCCCTATTTCCATCGCAGAATATGGAATAGGAGGTCCCTATTTCCATCGCAGAATATGGAAGAGGAGGTCTCTATTCTCATTATAGAGGGAGGAAGAGGAGGTCCCTATTTCCATTGCAGAATATGGAATAGGAGGTCCCTATTCTCATTATATAGGGAGGAAGAGGAGGTCCCTATTTTCATTGCAGAATCTGGAATAGGAGGTCCCTATTTCCATTGCAGAATATGGAATAGGAGGTCCCTATTCTCATTATAGAGGTAGGAAGAGGAGGTCCCTATTTTCATCGCAGAATATGGAATAGGAGGTCCCTATTTTCATCGCAGAATATGGAAGAGGAGGTCCCTATTTTCATTATAGAGGGTGGAATAGGAGGTCCCTATTTTCATTATAGAGGGTGAAATAGGAGGTCCCTATTTCCATCGCAGAATATGGAATAGGAGGTCCCTATTTCCATCGCAGAATATGGAATAGGAGGTCCCTATTTCCATCGCAGAACATGGAATAGGAGGTCCCTATTCTCATTATACAGGGAGGAAGAGGAGGTCCCTATTTTCATCGCAGAATCTGGAATAGGAGGTCCCTATTTCCATCGCAGAATCTGGAATAGGAGGTCCCTATTCTCATTATATAGGGTGGAATAGGAGGTCCCTATTTTCAGTATAGAGGTAGGAATAGGAGGTCCCTATTTCCATCGCAGAATATGGAATAGGAGGTCCCTATTCTCATTATAGAGGTAGGAATAGGAGGTCCCTATTTCCATCACAGAATCTGGAATAGGAGGTCCCTATTTCCATCACAGAATCTGGAATAGGAGGTCCCTATTTCTATCACAGAATCTGGAATAGGAGGTCCCTATTTCCATCGCAGAATCTGGAATAGGAGGTCCCTATGTTCATCGCAGAATCTGGAATAGGAGGTCTCTATTCTCACTATAGAGGTAGGAATAGGAGGTCCCTATTTCCATCACAGAATCTGGAATAGGAGGTCCCTATTTCCATCACAGAATCTGGAATAGGAGGTCCCTATTTCTATCACAGAATCTGGAATAGGAGGTCCCTATGTTCATCGCAGAATCTGGAATAGGAGGTCCCTATGTTCATTGCAGAATCTGGAATAGGAGGTCTCTATTCTCACTATAGAGGGTGAAATAGGAGGTCCCTATTTCCATCGCAGAATATGGAATAGGAGGTCCCTATTTTCATTGCAGAATATGGAATAGGAGGTCCCTATTTTCATCGCAGAATATGGAATAGGAGGTCCCTATTTCCATCGCAGAATCTGGAATAGGAGGTCCCTATGTTCATCGCAGAATCTGGAATAGGAGGTCTCTATTCTCACTATAGAGGGTGAAATAGGAGGTCCCTATTTCCATCGCAGAATCTGGAATAGGAGGTCCCTATGTTCATCGCAGAATATGGAATAGGAGGTCCCTATTTTCATTATAGAGGGAGGAAGAGGAGGTCCGTATTTCCATCGCAGAATCTGGAATAGGAGGTCTCTATTCTCACTATAGAGGGTGAAATTGGAGGTCCCTATTTCCATCGCAGAATCTGGAATAGGAGGTCCCTATTTCCATCGCAGAATATGGAATAGGAGGTCCCTATTCTCACTATAGAGGGTGAAATAGGAGGTCCCTATTTTCATTATAGAGGGAGGAAGAGGAGGTCCCTATTTTCATTATAGAGGGAGGAAGAGGAGGTCCCTATTTTCATTATAATAGGAGGTCCCTATTTCCATCGCAGAATATGGAATAGGAGGTCTCTATTCTCACTATAGAGGGAGGAATAGGAGGTCCCTATTTCCATCGCAGAACCTGGAATAGGAGTGAAATAAATATTTGATTGCCTTCCCAAGGGGCCGCTGCCTCAGAAGGAGGACCAGGACCTTGGAAGGAGCGCAAATGGAGGCTCCGTACCGGTCGGGAAAAGACAGAGACCACCCCAAAATTTGGAAAAAGCCAAGCCTGACCTTGACTGAAAGAACAGGGGGGAAAAACACCAGCAACACAACAAACTGTTGCAACCGGGTCCCCGCTCACGCGATGACACGGAGTCAGAGACCCCGAAGAAAAGGGCTGCCTCGATTCTTACACCTTTTGATTTGCATCAGAAATGAGGGGTGTGACGAGTGGATTGACACAAAGGCAGCAGGATGTTGAAAGACTTTCTGGAGGTGTCAATTTGCTGAAGGGCTCGGGTGGTGTGTGTCCTTCTTCAAGTGGTGGGGAGTTCCTCTTCTTTCCATTTCGGGGCCATTAATATTCTTGCCTCTTCCTCCCTCTATAATGAAGATAGGGACCTCCTCTTCCTCCCTCTATAATGAAGATAGGGACCTCCTCTTCCTTCCTCTTCAATGAAAATAGGGACCTCCTCTTCCTCCCTATATAATGAAAATAGAGACCTCCTCTTCCTCCCTATATAATGAAGATAGAGACCTCCTCTTCCTCCCTCTATAATGAAGATAGAGACCTCCTCTTCCTCCCTCTATAATGAAGATAGGGACCTCCTCTTCCTCCCTCTATAATGAAAATAGGGGCCTCCTCTTCCTCCCGCTATAATGAAGATAGAGACCTCCTCTTCCTACCTCTATAATGAAGATAGAGACCTATTCCTTCCTCTTGAATGAAAATAGGGACCTCCTCTTCCTCCCTCTATAATGAAGATAGGGACCTCCTCTTCTTCCCTCTATAATAAAAATAGGGACCTCCTCTTCCTCCCTCTATAATGAAGATAGGGACCTCCTCTTCCTCCCTCTATAATGAAAATAGGGGCCTCCTCTTCCTCCCGCTATAATGAAGATAGAGACCTCCTCTTCCTACCTCTATAATGAAGATAGGGACCTCCTCTTCCTCCCTCTATAATAAAAATAGGGACCTCCTCTTCCTCCCTCTATAATGAAGATAGGGACCTCCTCTTCCTCCCTCTATAATGAAAATAGGGGCCTCCTCTTCCTCCCGCTATAATGAAGATAGAGACCTCCTCTTCCTCCCTCTATAATTAAAATAGAGACCTCCTCTTCCTCCCTCTATAATAAAAATAGGGACCTCATCTTCCTCCCTCTATAATGAAAATAGGGACCTCCTCTTCCTCCCTCTATAATGAAGATAGGGACCTCCTCTTCCTCCCTCTATAATGAAGATAGGGACCTCCTCTTCCTCCCTCTATGATGAAGATAGGGACCTCCTCTTCCTCCCTCTATAATGAAGATAGAGACCTATTCCTTCCTCTTGAATGAAAATAGGTCCCTATTTTCCTGGGAGAAACATGGAATAGGTCCCTATTTTCATTGCAGAATATGGAAGAGGAGGTCCCTATTCTCATTATAGAGGTAGGAATAGGAGGTCCCTATTTTCATCGCAGAATATGGAATAGGAGGTCCCTATTTTCATTGCAGAATATGGAATAGGAGGTCTCTATTCTCATTATAGAGGGAGGAATAGGAGGTCCCTATTTTTATCGCAGAATATGGAATAGGAGGTCCCTATTTTCAGTATAGAGGGAGGAAGAGGAGGTCCCTATTTTCATCGCAGAATATGGAATAGGAGGTCCCTATTTTCATTGCAGAATATGGAATAGGAGGTCTCTATTCTCACTATAGAGGGTGAAGAAGGAGGTCCCTATTTCCATCGCAGAATCTGGAATAGGAGGTCCCTATTTTCATCGCAGAATATGGAATAGGAGGTCCCTATTTTCATCGCAGAATCTGGAATAGGTGGTCCCTATTTCCATCGCAGAATATGGAATAGGAGGTCCCTATTTCCATCGCAGAACATGGAATAGGAGGTCCCTATTCTCATTATAGAGGTAGGAATAGGAGGTCCCTATTTTCATCGCAGAACATGGAATAGGAGGTCCCTATTTCCATCGCAGAACATGGAATAGGAGGTCCCTATTTCCATCGCAGAATATGGAATAGGAGGTCCCTATTTCCATCGCAGAATATGGAATAGGAGGTCCCTATTTCCATCGCAGAATCTGGAATAGGAGGTCCCTATGTTCATCGCAGAATCTGGAATAGGAGGTCTCTATTCTCACTATAGAGGGTGAAATAGGAGGTCCCTATTTCCATCGCAGAATATGGAATAGGAGGTCCCTATTTTCATCGCAGAATCTGGAATAGGAGGTCCCTATGTTCATCGCAGAATCTGGAATAGGAGGTCTCTATTCTCACTATAGAGGGAGGAAGAGGAGGTCCCTATTTCCATCGCAGAACCTGGAATAGGAGTGAAATAAATATTTAATTGCCTTCCCAAGGGGCCGCTGCCTCAGAAGGAGGACCCGGACCTTGGAAGGAGCGCAAATGAAGGCTCCGTACCGGTCGGGAAAAGACAGAGACCACCCCAAAATTTGGAAAAAGCCAAGCCTGACCTTGACTGAAAGAACAGGGGGGAAAAACACCAGCAACACAACAAACTGTTGCAACAGGGTCCCCGCTCACGCAATGACACCGAGTCAGAGACCCCGAAGAAAAGGGCTGCCTCGATTCTTACACCTTTTGATTTGCATCAGAAATGAGGGGTGTGACGAGTGGATTGACACAAAGGCAGCAGGATGTTGAAAGACTTTCTGGAGGTGTCAATTTGCTGAAGGGCTCGGGTGGTGTGTGTCGATCTTTGTGTGATTTAATTTTGGATCTGCTTAAAGTGGCTTTTCCTTTCTCCACAACTGCTGATAATCAGCATGCAGATGTGAGGTTGGATGTTTGAGAAGACGTTCAGGAAATGACTTAAATGGTCATGGGAAATCCTGTTCTGCATTGCCATCAATTCGGGTGTGATAGCCTGATGTTTGCAGACTTTTTTCGGAAAATAGGACTGCTTTATTTCGAGCTCGTATCTGTGTGTATTCGTGGTATGGTTTGCAGACCCAGTAGGGGGCAGTGTGGTGGATTGAGTTTGGGCAGCCCTTTGGGTACAATATTGAGTCAAGTACAGACATTTTGAAATATTTGGATTGTTACATTCTTTCAAAACGACATTTTGGATACATTCAGAAAAGTACAGCACAGGACGGCGTTTCATGAAAGATACACCCACGAATACATTTTAAAAGGATAGCTTCATGGAGAAAGAGGGACACAGGAACGGCAACAGGCACGTTACGTTAAGATGATGCACTAAAAGGCACACATTATATTACATTCAATGATACGTGAAAAGACACGGTAAGATGGCATAGTCCCAAGAATGCATTCTTTAAGGCACAGTTTATTATTTATTCTTGTGGTGGGACTTTGGGGTAGGATTAGGTCATTGGGATCATTTTTCCTTTATTCCCCTCTCTGACCCTGATTCTCTTATGACAGGAGGTCCCTATTTTCATCATAGAGGGAGGAAGAGGAGGTCTCTATTCTCATTATAGAGGGTGAAATAGGAGGTCCCTATTTTCATCGCAGAATATGGAAGAGGAGGTCTCTATTCTCATTATAGAGGGAGAAATAGGAGGTCCCTATTTCCATCGCAGAATATGGAAGAGGAGGTCCCTATTTTCATTATAGAGGGAGGAAGAGGAGGTCCCTATTTCTCAGATCATCCCTCAACTTTCCCCCGTCCTCCATGAATTTGTCATCCTTTCGATATCTCATTTTCCCCCTCGTTTTCTCCACTTCTGCGTCATCCAGAACTTTCCTTCTCCTTCTTCAAGTGGTCGGGAGTTCCTCTTCTTTCCATTTCTGGGCCATTAATATTCTTGCCGCTCTTACTGCATTTTGAAAGAGTTTATAGTCCCTTCTCTTCATCTCTCTTCCTGTTATTCCGAACAAAAAGGCTTCTGGTTTCTTTGCAAATGTATATTTAAACATCTTTTTCAACTCATCATGTATCATTTCCCATAAACCCTTCACCTTCTTGCATTCCCACCACATATGAAAGAATTATCCTTCTTTGGGAGGAAAAGGAGGTCCCTATTTCCATGCAGAATATGGAAGAGGAGGTCCCTATTTTAATTATAGAGGGAGGAAGAGGAGGTCCCTATTTTAATTATAGAGGGAGGAATAGGAGGTCTCTATTTTCATTATAGAGGGAGGAAGAGGAGGTCCCTATTTTCATTATAGAGGGAGGAAGAGGAGGTCTCTATTTTCATTATAGAGGGAGGAAGAGGAGGTCCCTATTTTCATTATAGAGGGAGGAAGAGGAGGTCTCTATTTTCATTATAGAGGGTGAAATAGGAGGTCCCTATTTCCATCGCAGAATATGGAAGAGGAGGTCCCTATTTTCATTATAGAGGGAGGAAGAGGAGGTCCCTATTTTAATTATAGAGGGAGGAATAGGAGGTCTCTATTTTCATTATAGAGGGAGGAAGAGGAGGTCCCTATTTTCATTATAGAGGGAGGAAGAGGAGGTCCCTATTTTCATTATAGAGGGAGGAAGAGGAGGTCTCTATTTTCATTATAGAGGGAGGAAGAGGAGGTCCCTATTTTCATTATAGAGGGAGGAAGAGGAGGTCTCTATTTTCATTATAGAGGGAGGAAGAGGAGGTCTCTATTTTCATTATAGAGGGAGGAAGAGGAGGTCACTATTTTCATTATAGAGGGAGGAAGAGGAGGTCACTATTCTCATTATAGAGGGAGGAATAGGAGGTCTCTATTCTCACCATAGAGGGTGAAATAGGAGGTCCCTATTTCCATCGCAGAATATGGAGTAGGAGGTCCCTATTTTCATTATTCCATATTCTGCGATGAAAATAGGGACCTCCTATTCCTCCCTCTATAATGAGAATAGAGACCTCCTATTCCACATTCTGCATGAAAATAGGGACCTCCTATTCCTCCCTCTATAATGAGAATAGGGACCTCCTATTCCATATTCTGCAATGAGAATAGAGACCTCCTATTCCATATTCCCCAGTCCTCAATGAATTTGTCATCCTTTCGATATCTCATTTTCCCCCTCGTTTTCTCCAGTTCTGCGTCATCCAGAACTTTCCTTCTCCTTCTTCAAGTGGTCGGGAGTTCCGCTTCTTTCCATTTCTGGGCCATTAATATTCTTGCCGCTGTTCCTGCATTTTGAAAGAGTTTATAGTCCCTTCTCTTCATCTCTCTTCCTGTTCTTCCGAACAAAAAGGCTTCTGGTTTCTTTGCAAATGTATATTTAAACATCTTTTTCAACTCATCATGTATCATTTCCCAGAAACCCTTCACCTTCTTGCATTCCCACCACATATGAAAGAATGGTCCTTCTTTGGGAGGAAGAGGAGGTCCCTATTTCCATGCAGAATATGGAAGAGGAGGTCCCTATTTTCATTGCAGAATATGGAATAGGAGGTCCCTATTTTCATCGCAGAATCTGGAATAGGAGGTCTCTATTCTCATTATAGAGGGAGGAAGAGGAGGTCCCTATTTCCATGCAGAATATGGAAGAGGAGGTCCCTATTTTCATTATAGAGGGAGGAAGAGGAGGTCTCTATTTTCATTATAGAGGGAGGAAGAGGAGGTCTCTATTTTCATTATAGAGGGTGGAATAGGAGGTCTCTATCTTCATTATAGAGGGAGGAAGAGGAGGTCCCTATTTTAATTATAGAGGGAGGAAGAGAAGGTCACTATATTCATTGCAGAATATGGAATAGGAGGTCCCTATTTTCATTGCAGAATATGGAATAGGAGGTCCCTATTTTCATTGCAGAATATGGAATTGGAGGTCCCTATTCTCATTATAGAGGGAGGAAGAGGAGGTCCCTATTTTCATTGCAGAATATGGAATAGGAGGTCCCTATTTTCATTGCAGAATATGGAATAGGAGGTCCCTATTTCCATCGCAGAATATGGAAGAGGAGGTCTCTATTCTCATTATAGAGGGAGGAAGAGGAGGTCCCTATTTCCATGCAGAATATGGAAGAGGAGGTCCCTATTTCCATCGCAGAATATGGAAGAGGAGGTCTCTATTCTCATTATAGAGGGAGGAAGAGGAGGTCCCTATTTTCATTGCAGAATATGGAATAGGAGGTCTCTATTCTCATTATAGAGGGAGGAATAGGAGGTCCCTATTTCCATGGGAGAAACGTCAGAGAGAACGTTCTAGGAGGTCCCTAACGTCGAAGGGGACGCTCCTAGGAGGTCTCTATCTTCATTATAGAGGGAGGAAGAGGAGGTCCCTATTTCTCAGATCATCCCTCAACTTTCCCCCGTCCTCCATGAATTTGTCATCCTTTCGATATCTCATTTTCCGCCTCGTTTTCTCCACTTCTGCGTCATCCAGAACTTTCCTTCTCCTTCTTCAAGTGGTCGGGAGTTCCTCTTCTTTCCATTTCGGGGCCATTAATATTCTTGCCTCTTCCTCCCGCTATAATGAAGATAGGGACCTCCTCTTCCTCCCGCTATAATGAAAATAGAGACCTCCTCTTCCTCCCTCTATAATGAAGATAGGGACCTCCTCTTCCTCCCTCTATAATGAAAATAGAGACCTCTACTTCCTCCCTCTATAATGAAGATAGGGACCTCCTCTTCCTCCCTCTATAATGAAGATAGGGACCTCCTCTTCCTCCCTCTATGATGAAGATAGGGACCTCCTCTTCCTCCCTCTATAATGAAAATAGGGACCACCTCTTCCTCCCTCTATAATGAAAATAGGGACCCCCTCTTCCTCCCTCTATAATGAGAATAGGGTCCTCCTCTTCCATATTCTGCAATGAAAATAGAGACCTCCTATTCCATATTCCGCGATGAAAATAGGAACCTCCTCTTCCTCCCTCTATAATGAAAATAGAGACCTCTACTTCCTCCCAATATAATGAAGATAGAGACCACCTATTCCTTCCTCTTCAATGAAAATAGAGACCTCCTCTTCCTCCCTATAATGAAAATAGAGACCTCCTCTTCCTCCCTCTATAATGAAAATAGGGACCTCCTCTTCCTCCCTCTATAATGAAGATAGAGACCTCCTCTTCCTCCCGCTATAATATAGATAGAGACCTCCTCTTCTCCCTCTATAATAAAAATAGGGACTTCCTCTTCCTCCCTCTATAATGAAGATAGGGACCTCCTCTTCCTCCCTCTATAATGAAAATAGAGACCTCCTCTTCCTCCCGCTATAATGAAGATAGAGACCTCCTCTTCCTCCCTCTATAATGAAAATAGAGACCTCCTCTTCCTCCCTCTATAATGAAAATAGAGACCTCCTCTTCCTCCCCCTATAACGAGAATAGAGACCTCCTCTTCCTCTATAATGAAAATAGGGACCTCCAATTCCACATTCTGCATGAAAATAGGGACCTCCTATTCCATATTCCCCAGTCCTCGATTAATTTGTCATCCTTTCGATATCTCATTTTCCCCCTCGTTTTCTCCAGTTCTGCGTCATCCATAACTTTCCTTCTCCTTCTTCAAGTGGTCGGGAGTTCCTATCCTTTCCATTTCTGGGCCATTAATATTCTTGCCGCTGTTCCTGCATTTTGAAAGAGTTTAGAGTCCCTTCTCTTCATGTCTCTTCCTGTTATTCCGAACAAATAGGCTTCTGGTTTCTTTGCAAATGTATATTTCAACATCTTTTTCAACTCATCATGTATTATTTCCCAGAAACCCTTCACCTTCTTGCATTCCCACCGCATATGAAAGAATGGTCCTTCTTTGGGAGGAAGAGGAGGTCCCTATTTCCATGCAGAATATGGAAGAGGAGGTCTCTATTTTCATTATAGAGGGAGGAAGAGGAGGTCCCTATTTTCATTATATAGAGAGGAAGAGGAGGTCTCTATTTTCATTATAGTGGGAGGAAGAGGAGGTCCCTATTTTCATTATAGAGGGAGGAAGATGAGGTCTCTATTTTCATTATAGAGGGAGGAATGGGAGGTCCCTATTTTCATTATATAGAGAGGATGAGGAGGTCCCTATTTTCATTATACAGGGAGGAAGAGGAGGTCCCTATTTTCATTATATAGAGAGGAAGAGGAGGTCCCTATTTTCATTATAGAGGGAGGAAGAGGAGGTCCCTATTTTCATTGCAGAATATGGAATAGGAGGTCTCTAGTTTCATTATAGAGGGAGGAAGAGGAGGTCCCTATTTTCATTGCAGAATATGGAATAGGAGGTCTCTATTCTCATTATAGAGGGAGGAAGAGGAGGTCCCTATTTTCATCGCAGAATATGGAATAGGAGGTCCCTATTACAGAGGGAGGAATAGGAGGTCCCTATTTTCATTATAGAGGGTGAAATAGGAGGTCCCTATTTTCATTGCAGAATATGGAATAGGAGGTCCCTATTTTCATCGCAGAATATGGAATAGGAGGTCTCTATTTTCATTATAGAGGGAGGAATAGGAGGTCCCTATTTTCATTGCAGAATATGGAATAGGAGGTCCCTATTTTCATTATAGAGGGAGGAATAGGAGGTCCCTATTTTCATCGCAGAATATGGAGTAGGAGGTCCCTATTTTCATTATAGAGGGAGGAATAGGAGGTCCCTATTTTCATTGCAGAATATGGAATAGGAGGTCTCTATTCTCATTATAGAGGGAGGAATAGGAGGTCCCTATTTTCATCGCAGAATATGGAGTAGGAGGTCCCTATTTTCATTATAGAGGGAGAAGAGGAGGTCCCTATTTTCATTATAGAGGGAGGAAGAGGTCCCTATTTTCATCGCAGAATATGGAATAGGAGGTCCCTATTTTCATTATAGAGGGAGGAAGAGGAGGTCCCTATTTTCATTATAGAGGAATAGGAGGTCCCTATTCTCATGATAGAGGGTAAAATAGGAGGTCCCTATTTTCATTGCAGAATACGGAATAGGAGGTCTCTATTATTTTTTTCCAGTAAATTTTTATTAAATGTTCTTTTTTACCAATTAATCCACACAACCCTCTTCTCCCATTCCCAGTTTTTCTACTTCCACCAGCTCCCCCGCCAATCATCCATATCTCCTATTCATCAGGCATTTTCCATTTCTGATCTTGCCAGTTAATACTCTTAATACTTGCCAGTTACTCTTAATACTCTTAATACAGTTACTCTTAATACTCTTAATACAGTTACTCTTAATACTCTTAATACCTGCCAGTTAATACTCACTTCGCGTCTCAGGTATTTTTTTTACAATACATCTTTCACCGTCACAAAGCCTCTTTAAAGCCGACTAACGTTCTCTGTGCATCCCATATATTTTTATATATATATTATTATATATATTTTTATTATTATAGAGTGAGGAAGAGGAGGTCCCTATTTTCATTGCAGAATATGGAATAGGAGGTCCCTATTTTCATTGCAGAATATGGAATAGGAGGTTTCTATTCTCATTATAGAGGGAGGAATGGGAGGTCCCTATTTTCATTGCAGAATGTGGAATAGGAGGTTTCTATTCTCATTATAGAGGGAGGAATAGGAGGTCCCTATTTTCATTGCAGAATATGGAATAGGAGGTCTCTATTTTCATTGCAGAATATGGAATAGGAGGTCTCTATTTTCATTGCAGAATACGGAATAGGAGGTCTCTATTTTCATTATAGAGGGAGGAAGAGGAGGTCCCTATTTTCATTATAGAGGAATAGGAGGTCCCTATTCTCATGATAGAGGGTAAAATAGGAGGTCCCTATTTTCATTGCAGAATACGGAATAGGAGGTCTCTATTATTTTTTTCCAGTAAATTTTTATTAAATGTTCTTTTTTACCAATTAATCCACACAACCCTCTTCTCCCATTCCCAGTTTTTCTACTTCCACCAGCTCCCCCGCCAATCATCCATATCTCCTATTCATCAGGCATTTTCCATTTCTGATCTTGCCAGTTAATACTCTTAATACTTGCCAGTTACTCTTAATACTCTTAATACAGTTACTCTTAATACTCTTAATACCTGCCAGTTAATACTCACTTCGCGTCTCAGGTATTTTTTTTACAATACATCTTTCACCGTCACAAAGCCTCTTTAAAGCCGACTAACCTTGTCTGTGCATCCCATATATTTTTAGATATATATTATTATATATATTTTTATTATTATAGAGGGAGGAAGAGGAGGTCTCTATCTTCATTATAGAGGGAGGAATAGGAGGTCCCTATTTTCATCGCAGAATATGGAGTAGGAGGTTCCTATTTTCATTATATAGGGAGGAAGAGGAGGTCTCTATTTTCATTATAGAGGGAGGAAGAGGAGGTCCCTATTTTCATTATAGAGGGAGGAAGAGGAGGTCTCTATTTTCATTATAGAGGGAGGAAGAGGAGGTCCCTATCTTCATTATAGCGGGAGGAATAGGAGGTCCCTATTTTCATTATAGAGGGAGGAAGAGGAGGTCCCTATTTTCAGATCATCCCTCAACTTTCCCCAGTCCTCGATGAATTTGTCATCCTTTCGATATCTCATTTTCCCCCTCGTTTTCTCCAGTTCTGCGTCATCCAGAACTTTCCTTCTCCTTCTTCAAGGGTCGGTCGTTCCTCTTCTTTCCATTTCGGGGCCATTAATATTCTTGCCGCTCTTCCTGCATTTTGAAAGAGTTTATACTCCCTTCTCTTCATCTCTCTTCCTGTTATTCTCTTCCCTCTATTCTCATTATAGAGGGAGGAAGGGGAGGTCTCTATCTTCATTATAGAGGGAGGAAGAGGAGGTCTCTATTTTCATTGCAGAATATGGAAGAGGAGGTCTCTATTCTCAGTATAGAGGGAGGAAGAGGAGGTCCCTATTTCGATGCAGAATATGGAAGAGGAGGTCTCTATTCTCATTATAGAGGAAGGAAGAGGAGGTCTCTATCTTCATTATTTAGGGAGGAAGAGGAGGTCTCTATCTTCATTATAGAGGGAGGAAGAGGAGGTCTCTATCTTCATTATAGAGGGAGGAAGATGAGGTCTCTATTTTCATTATAGAGGGTGAAATAGGAGGTCCCTATTTCCATGCAGAATATGGAATAGGAGGTCCCTATTCTCATTATAGAGGTAGGAATAGGAGGTCCCTATTTCCATCGCAGAATATGGAATAGGAGGTCCCTATTTTCATTGCAGAATATGGAATAGGAGGTCTCTATTTTCATTATAGAGGGAGGAAGAGGAGGTCCCTATTTTCATTATAGAGGGAGGAATAGGAGGTCCCTATTTTCATTGCAGAATATGGAATAGGAGTTCCCTATTTTCATTGCAAAATATGGAATAGGTCCCTATTTTCATTGCAGAATATGGAATAGGAGGTCCCTATTTTAATTGCAGAATATGGAATAGGTCTCTATTCTCATTATAGAGGGAGGAAGAGGAGGTCCCTATTTTCATTATAGAGGGTGAAATAGGAGGTCCCTATTTTCACTGCAGAATATGGAAGAGGAGGTCTCTATTCTCATTATAGAGGGAGGAATAGGAGGTCTCTATTTTCATTATAGAGGGTGAAATAGGAGGTCCCTATTTTCATTGCAGAATATGGAATAGGAGGTCTCTATTCTCATTATAGAGGGAGGAATAGGAGGTCCCTATTTTCATTGCAGAATATAGAATAGGAGGTCCCTATTTTCATGCAGAATATGGAATAGGAGGTCTCTATTTTCATTATATAGGGTGGAATAGGAGGTCCCTATTTTCATCGCAGAATATGGAATAGGAGGTCCCTATTTTCATTGCAGAATATGGAATAGGAGGTCCCTATTTTCATTGCAGAATATGGAATAGGAGGTCGCTATTTTCATCGCAGAATACGGAATAGGAGGTCCCTATTTTCATTATAGAGGGAGGAAGAGGAGGTCCCTATTCTCATTATAGAGGGAGGAATAGGAGGCCTCTATTTTCATTATAGATGGAGGAAGAGGAGGTCCCTATTCTCATTATAGAGGGAGGAATAGGAGGTCCCTATTTTCATTGCAGAATATGGAATAGGAGGTCCCTATTTTCATTGCAGAATATGGAATAGGAGGTCTCTATTCTCATTATAGAGGGAGGAATAGGAGGTCCCTATTTTCATTGCAGAATATGGAATAGGAGGTCTCTATTTTCATTATAGAGGGAGGAATAGGAGGTCCCTATTTTCATTGCAGAATATGGAATAGGAGGTCTCTATTTTCATTATAGAGGGAGGAATAGGAGGTCCCTATTTTCATTGCAGAATATGGAATAGGAGGTCTCTATCCTCATTATAGAGGGAGGAAGAGGAGGTCCCTATTTCCATCGCAGAATATGGAATAGGAGGTCTCTATTCTCATTATAGAGGGAGGAATAGGAGGTCCCTATTTTCATCGCAGAATATGGAGTAGGAGGTCCCTATTTTCATTATAGAGGGAGGAATAGGAGGTCCCTATTTTCATTATAGAGGGTGAAATAGGAGGTCCCTATTTTCATTGCAGAATATGGAATAGGAGGTCCCTATTTTCATTATAGAGGAATAGGAGGTCTCTATTCTCATTATAGAGGGAGGAATAGGAGGTCCCTATTTTCATTATAGAGGGTGAAATAGGAGGTCCCTATTTTCATTGCAGAATATGGAATAGGAGGTCCCTATTTTCATTATAGAGGGTGAAATAGGAGGTTCCTATTTTCATCGCAGAATATGGAATAGGAGGTCTCTATTTTCATTATAGAGGGTGAAATAGGAGGTTCCTATTTTCATCGCAGAATATGGAATAGGAGTTCTCTATTTTCATTATATAGGGAGAAGAGGAGGTCTCTATTTTCATTATACAGGGAGGAAGAGGAGGTCCCTATTTTCATTATACAGGGAGGAAGAGGAGGTCTCTATTTTCATTATAGAGGGAGGAATGGGAGGTCCCTATTTTCATTATATAGAGAGGATGAGGAGGTCCCTATTTTCATTATATAGAGAGGATGAGGAGGTCCCTATTTTCATTATAGAGGGTGAAATAGGAGGTCCCTATTTCCATGCAGAATATGGAATAGGAGGTCTCTATTTTCATTATAGAGGGTGAAATAGGAGGTTCCTATTTTCATCGCAGAATATGGAATAGGAGGTCTCTATTTTCATTATATAGGGAGAAGAGGAGGTCCCTATTTTCATTATAGAGGGAGGAAGAGGTCCCTATTTTCATCGCAGAATATGGAATAGGAGGTCCCTATTTTCATTATAGAGGGAGGAAGAGGAGGTCCCTATTTTCATTATAGAGGAATAGGAGGTCCCTATTCTCATGATAGAGGGTAAAATAGGAGGTCCCTATTTTCATTGCAGAATACGGAATAGGAGGTCTCTATTATTTTTTTCCAGTAAATTTTTATTAAATGTTCTTTTTTACCAATTAATCCACACAACCCTCTTCTCCCATTCCCAGTTTTTCTACTTCCACCAGCTCCCCCGCCAATCATCCATATCTCCTATTCATCAGGCATTTTCCATTTCTGATCTTGCCAGTTAATACTCTTAATACTTGCCAGTTACTCTTAATACTCTTAATACAGTTACTCTTAATACTCTTAATACAGTTACTCTTAATACTCTTAATACCTGCCAGTTAATACTCACTTCGCGTCTCAGGTATTTTTTTTACAATACATCTTTCACCGTCACAAAGCCTCTTTAAAGCCGACTAACGTTCTCTGTGCATCCCATATATTTTTATATATATATTATTATATATATTTTTATTATTATAGAGTGAGGAAGAGGAGGTCCCTATTTTCATTGCAGAATATGGAATAGGAGGTCCCTATTTTCATTGCAGAATATGGAATAGGAGGTTTCTATTCTCATTATAGAGGGAGGAATGGGAGGTCCCTATTTTCATTGCAGAATGTGGAATAGGAGGTTTCTATTCTCATTATAGAGGGAGGAATAGGAGGTCCCTATTTTCATTGCAGAATATGGAATAGGAGGTCTCTATTTTCATTGCAGAATATGGAATAGGAGGTCTCTATTTTCATTGCAGAATACGGAATAGGAGGTCTCTATTTTCACTGCGGAATATGGAATAGGTCCCTATTTTCATTATAGAGGGAGGAATAGGAGGTCCCTATTTTCATCGCAGAATATGGAATAGGAGGTCTCTATCCTCATTATAGAGGGAGGAAGAGGAGGTCCCTATTTCCATCGCAGAATATGGAATAGGAGGTCTCTATTCTCATTATAGAGGGAGGAATAGGAGGTCCCTATTTTCATCGCAGAATATGGAGTAGGAGGTCCCTATTTTCATTATAGAGGGAGGAATAGGAGGTCCCTATTTTCATTATAGAGGAATAGGAGGTCTCTATTCTCATTATAGAGGGAGGAATAGGAGGTCCCTATTTTCATCGCAGAATATGGAATAGGAGGGCCCTATTTTCATTATATAGGGAGGAAGAGGAGGTCTCTATCTTCATTATAGAGGGAGGAATAGGAGGTCCCTATTTTCATCGCAGAATATGGAATAGGAGGTCCCTATTTTCATTATAGAGGGAGTAAGAGGAGGTCCCTATTTTCATTATAGAGGGAGGAATAGGAGGTCCCTATTTTCATTATAGAGGGAAGAAGAGGAGTTCTCTATTTTCATTATAGAGAGAGGAAGAGGAGGTCTCTATTTTCATTATAGAGGGAGGAAGAGGAGGTCTCTATTTTCATTATAGAGGGAGGAAGAGGAGGTCTCTATTTTCATTATATAGGGAGGAAGAGGAGGTCTCTATTTTCATTATAGAGGGAGGAAGAGGAGGTCTCTATTTTCATTATAGAGGGAGGAAGAGGAGGTCTCTATTTTCATTATAGAGGGAGGAAGAGGAGGTCTCTATTTTCATTATAGAGGGAGGAAGAGGAGGTCTCTATTTTCATTATAGAGGGAGTAAGAGGAGGTCTCTATTTTCATTATAGAGGGAGGAAGAGGAGGTCTCTATTTTCAGTATACAGGGAGGAAGAGGAGGTCTCTATTTTCATTATAGAGGGAGGAAGGGGAGGTCTCTATTTTCAGTATAGAGGGAGGAATAAGAGGTCTCTATTTTAATTATAGAGGGAGGAAGAGGAGGTCTCTATTTTAATTATAGAGGGAGGAAGAGGAGGTCTCTATTTTAATTATATAGGGAGGAAGAGGAGGTCTCTATTTTAATTATAGAGGGAGGAAGAGGAGGTCTCTATTTTAATTATAGAGGGAGGAAGAGGAGGTCTCTATTTTCATTATAGAGGGAGGAAGAGGAGGTCTCTATATTCATTATATAGGGCGGAAGAGGAGGTCTCTATTTTCATTATAGAGGGAGGAAGAGGAGGTCCCTATTTTCATCGCAGAATATGGAATAGGAGGTCCCTATTTTCATTATATAGGGAGGAAGAGGAGGTCTCTATCTTCATTATAGAGGGAGGAAGAGGAGGTCTCTATCTTCATTATAGGGGGAGGAAGAGGAGGTCCCTATCTTCATTATAGAGGGAGGAAGAGGAGGTCCCTATTCTCATTATAGAGGGAGGAAGAGGAGGTCTCTATTTTCATTATAGAGGGAGGAAGAGGAGGTCTCTATTTTCATTATAGAGGGAGGAAGAGGAGGTCTCTATTTTCATTATAGAGGGAGGAAGAGGAGGTCTCTATTTTCATTATATAGGGAGGAAGAGGAGGTCTCTATTTTCATTATAGAGGGAGGAAGAGGAGGTCTCTATTTTCATTATAGAGGGAGGAAGAGGAGGTCTCTATTTTCATTATAGAGGGAGGAAGAGGAGGTCTCTATTTTCATTATAGAGGGAGGAAGAGGAGGTCTCTATTTTCATTATAGAGGGAGGAAGAGGAGGTCTCTATTTTCATTATAGAGGGAGGAAGAGGAGGTCTCTATTTTCAGTATACAGGGAGGAAGAGGAGGTCTCTATTTTCATTATAGAGGGAGGAAGGGGAGGTCTCTATTTTCAGTATAGAGGGAGGAATAAGAGGTCTCTATTTTAATTATAGAGGGAGGAAGAGGAGGTCTCTATTTTAATTATATAGGGAGGAAGAGGAGGTCTCTATTTTAATTATATAGGGAGGAAGAGGAGGTCTCTATTTTAATTATACAGGGAGGAAGAGGAGGTCTCTATTCTCATGATAGAGGGAGGAAGAGGAGGTCTCTATTTTCATTATATAGGGAGGAAGAGGAGGTCCCTATTTTCATTATAGAGGGAGGAAGAGGAGGTCCCTATTTTCATTATAGAGGGAGGAAGAGGAGGTCCCTATTTTCATCGCAGAATATGGAATAGGAGGTCCCTATTTTCATTATATAGGGAGGAAGAGGAGGTCTCTATCTTCATTATAGAGGGAGGAAGAGGAGGTCTCTATTTTCATTATAGGGGGAGGAAGAGGAGGTCCCTATCTTCATTATAGAGGGAGGAAGAGGAGGTCCCTATTCTCATTATAGAGGGAGGAAGAGGAGGTCTCTATTTTCATTATAGAGGGAGGAAGAGGAGGTCTCTATTTTCATTATAGAGGGAGAATAAGAGGTCTCTATTTTAATTATATAGGGAGGAAGAGGAGGTCTCTATTTTCATTGCAGAATCTGGAATAGGAGGTCCCTATTTCCATTAATTAAACTTAAAAGTAACGATGAAAGGATGAGATTTGAAAATTAAATTTAAATCAAATTTAAATTAAATTTAAATTTAAAAATGAAAGGATTAAATGTAAAAATTAAAACTTAAACTTAAATTTAATTTTAACTTAAATAGGAGGTCCCTATATTCATTGCTGAATGTGGAATAGGAGGTCTCTATTTTCATTCCTTCAATTGAAAAGTAACGATGAAAGGATGAGATTTAAAAATTAAATTTAAATGCAATTTTGAAAGGAATAAATGTAAAAATGACATTTAAATTTAAAAACTAAATTTAAATTAGGTTTTGAAAGGATTAAATGTAAAAATTAGATTGACATTTAATTATGAAAGGATTAAATATAAACATTTAATTTTTTTTAATTAAAATTTAAAATATTTTTTTTTTTAATTAAAGGATTAAATGTAAAAATTAAAATTTTAATTGCAGAGGGAGGAAGAGGAGGTCTCTATTTTCATTGCAAAATGTGGAATCGGAGGTCCCTATTTTAATTCATTCAATTGAAAAGTAACGATGAAAGGATGAGATTGAAAAATTAAATTTAAATTAAATTTTTAAAGGAATAGATGTAAAAATGACATTTAAATTTAACTCTTAAAGGATTAAATGTAAAAATTAAATTTAAATTAAATTAAATTTAGATTTAAAAATTAAAGAATTAAATGTAAAAATTAAATTTAAATTAAATTAAATTTAGATTTAAAAATTAAAGGATTCAATGTAAAAATTAAACTTAAACTTAAATTTAATTTTAACTTAAATAGGAGGTCCCTATTTTCATTGCAGAATCTGGAATAGGAGGTCCCTATTTTAATTATGTAGGGAGGAATCGGAGGTCCCTATTTTCATTAATTCAATTGAAAATAACGATGAAAGGAAGAGATTTTAAAATTAAATTTCAATTAAAATTTTAAAGGAATAAATGTAAAAATTACATTTTAATTTAATTTTTAAAGGATTAAATGTAAAAATTAAATTTAAATTAAATTAAATTTAGATTTAAAAATTAAAGGATTAAATGTAAAAATTAGAATTAAAGTTAAATTTAATTTTAACTTAAATAGGAGGTCCCTATTTTCATTGCAGAATCTGGAATAGGAGGTCTCTATTTTAATTATGTAGGGAGGAAGAGGAGGTCCCTATTTTCATTAATTCAATTTAAAAGTAACGATGAAAGGAAGAGATTTTAAAATTAAATTTCAATTAAATTTTGAAAGGATGAAATGTAAAAATGACATTTAAATTTAATTTTTAAAGGATTAAGTGTAAAAACTAAATTTAAATTAAATTAAATTTAGATTTAAAAATTAATGAATTAAATGTAAAAATTAAAATTAAACTTAAATTTAATTTTAACTGAAATAGGAGGTCCCTATTTTCATTAATTCAGTTTAAAAGTAACGATGAAAGGAAGAGATTTCAAAATTAAATTTCAATTAAATTTTGAAAGGATGAAATGTGAAAATGACATTTACAATTAATTGTGAAAGGATTAAATGAGGGGGCGGAGCTTCTTAAACAGGAAGTGGAGGCTCTTCTCTGCCGGATCATAGAGCTGAGATTCCTAGATGGCTCCCTTCCCACTCCAGGAAACAGGAAACCAGAAAGGGGAAACAGGAAGTCCCCTCCCCTCCATCCCAGACACCTGGGTCCCACCTCCAGCAAACAGGAAGTCCCCTCCACTCCCGGACACCTGGGTCCCACCTCCAGGAAACAGGAAACAAGAAAGAGGAAACAGGAAGTCACCTCCCCTCCATCCCGGACACCTGGGTCCCACCTCCAGCAAACAGGAAGTCCCCTCCCTTCCCGGACACCTGGGTCCCACCTCCAGGAAACAGGAAGTACCCTCCCTTCCCGGACACCTGGGTCCCACCTCCAGGAAACAGGAAGTACCCTCCCCTCCCAGACACCAGGGTCCCACCTCCAGGAAACAGGAAGTCCCCTCCCCTCCCGGACACCAGGGTCCCACCTCAAGGAAACAGGAAGTCCTCTCCCTTCCCGGACGCCAGGGTCCCACCTCCAGGAAACAGGAAGTCCCCTCCCTTCCCGGACACCTGGGTCCCACCTCCAGGAAACAGGAAGTACCCTCCTCTCCCGGACACCTGGCTCCCACCTCCAGGAAACAGGAAACAAGAAAGAGGAAACAGGAAGTCCCCTCCCCTCCATCCCGGACACCTGGGTCCCACCTCCAGCAAACAGGAAGTCCCCTCCACTCCCGGACGCCTGGGTCCCACCTCCAGTAAACAGGAAACAAGAAAGAGGAAACAGGAAGTCCCCTCCCCTCCATCCCAGACACCTGGGTCCCACCTCCAGCAAACAGGAAGTCCCCTCCCTTCCCGGAACCTGGGTCCCACCTCCAGGAAACAGGAAGTCCCCTCCCTTCCCGGACAACTGGGTCCCACCTCCAGGAAACAGGAAGTACCCTCCCTTCCCGGACACCTGGGTCCCACCTCCAGGAAACAGGAAATGGGAAATTCCCTCCCCTCCCGGACGCCTGGGTCCCACCTCCAGGAAACAGGAAACAAGAAAGAGGAAACAGGAAGTCCCCTCCCTTCCCGGACGCCTGGGTGCCACCTCCAGGAAACAGGAATTCCCCTCCCTTCCCGGACACCAGGGTCCCACCTCCAGGAAACAGGAAACAAGAAAGAGGAAACAGGAAGTCCCCTCCCTTCCCGGACGCCTGGGTCCCACCTCCAGCAAACAGGAAGTCCGCTCCCTTCCCGGACAACTGGGTCCCACCTCCAGCAAACAGGAAGTCCCCTCCCTTCCCGGACACCTGGGTCCCACCTCCAGGAAACAGGAAACCAGAAAGGGGAAACAGGAAATCCCCTCCCCTCCCAGACGCCTGGGTCCCACCTCCAGGAAACAGGAAACAAGAAAGAGGAAACAGGAAGTCCCCTCCCCTCCATCCCGGACACCTGGGTCCCACCTCCAGCAAACAGGAAGTCCCTTCCCGGACACCTGGGTCCCACCTCCAGGAAACAGGAAGTACCCTCCCCTCCCGGACACCTGGGTCCCACCTCCAGGAAACAGGAAACAAGAAAGGGGAAACAGGAAGTCCCCTGCCCTCCATCCCGGACGCCTGGGTCCCACCTCCAGGAAACAGGAAGTACCCTCCCCTCCCAGACACCAGGGTCCCACCTCAAGGAAACAGGAAGTCCCCTCCCTTCCCGGACACCTGGGTCCCACCTCAAGGAAACAGGAAGTCCCCTCCCTTCCCAGACACCTGGGTCCCACCTCCAGGAAACAGGAAACAAGAAAGAGGAAACAGGAAGTCCCCTCCCTTCCCGGACGCCTGGGTCCCACCTCCAGGAAACAGGAAGTACCCTCCCCTCCCGGACACCAGGGTCCCACCTCAAGGAAACAGGAAGTACCCTCCCCTCCCGGATGCCTGGGTCACACCTCCAGGAAACAGGAAACCAGAAAGGGCAAACAGGAAATCCCCTCCCTTCCCAGACACCTGGGTCCCACTTCCAGGAAACAGGAAGTCCCCTCCCTTCCCGGACACCTCGGTCCCACCTCCAGGAAACGGGAAACCCCCTCCCCTCCTGGATGCCTGGGTCCCACCTCCAGGAAACAGGAAACAAGAAAGAGGAAACAGGAAGTACCCCCCTCCATCCCGGACACCTGGGTCCCACCTCCAGCAAACAGGAAGTCTCCTCCCTTCCCGGACACCTGGGTCCCACCTCCAGGAAACAGGAAGTACCCTCCCCTCCCGGACACCTGGGTCCCACCTCCAAGAAACAGGAAACAAGGAAGAGGAAACAGGAAGTCCCCTCCCCTCCCGGACACCAGGGTCCCACCTCAAGGAAACAGGAAGTCCCCTCCCCTCCATCCCAGACACCTGGGTCCCACCTCCAGCAAACAGGAAGTCCCCTCCCTTCCCGGACACCTGGGTCCCACCTCCAGGAAACAGGAAGTACCCTCCCCTTCCGGACACCTGCATCCCACCTCCAGGAAACAGGAAACAAGAAAGAGGAAACAGGAAGTCCCCTCCCCTCCATCCCGGACACCTGGGTCCCACCTCCAGCAAACAGGAAGTACACTCCCCTCCCGGACACCAGGGTCCCACCTCAAGGAAACAGGAAGTCCTCTCCCTTCCCGGACACCTGGGTCCCACCTCCAGGAAACAGGAAACAAGAAAGAGGAAACAGGAAGTCCCCTCCCTTCCCGGACGCCTGGGTCCCACCTCAAGGAAACAGGAAGTCCTCTCCCTTCCCGGACACCTGGGTCCCACCTCCAGGAAACAGGAAACAAGAAAGAGGAAACAGGAAGTCCCCTCCCTTCCCGGACGCCTGGGTCCCACCTCCAGGAAACAGGAAGTACCCTCCCCTCCCAGACACCAGGGTCCCACCTCAAGGAAACAGGAAGTCCTCTCCCTTCCCGGACACCTGGGTCCCACCTCCAGGAAACAGGAAACAAGAAAGAGGAAACAGGAAGTCCCCTCCCTTCCCGGACGCCTGGGTCCCACCTCAAGGAAACAGGAAGTCCTCTCCCTTCCTGGACACCTGGGTCCCACCTCCACGAAACAGGAAACAAGAAAGAGGAAACAGGAAGTCCCCTCCCTTCCCAGATGCCTGGGTCCCACCTCCAGGAAACAGGAAGTACCCTCCTCTCCCAGACACCTGGGTCCCAAACTTTTCCTCCTAGGATTGTATCTCCAAGACTCTATGGTTTTTCCATTTTCTTCCCCTATTGTCGCTTGGAGGTTCTGGAGCAGTCGAGATCCCTTTCCTTCCAGAAAACTCTGGAGATCCCAGGATCTGGAACCCCCTGGAAATCCCGGAATCCAGAACCCACTGAAAATCCCGGAATCCCCTTGAAATCCCTCCTTCTGGAACCCCCTGGAAATCCTGGAACCCGCTTCAAATCCCTCCTTCCGGAACTCCCTGGAAATCCAGAACCCCCTATAATTCCCTCCTTCCGGAACCCCCTGGAAATCCTGGAACCCGCTTCAAATCCGATTCCGGAACCTTCTTGAAATCCCTCCTTCCGGAACCCCCTTCAAATCCCTCCTTCCGGAACCCCCCGGGAAATCCTGGAACCCGCTTCAAATCCCTTATTCCGGAACCTTATTGAAACTCCTCCTTCCGGAACCCGCTTCGAATCCCTCCTTCCGGAACCCCCTGGAAATCCGGAACCCCCTTAAAATACCTCATTCTGGAATCCCCTTGGAATCTATCCTTCCGGAACCCTCTGGAAATCCCTCATTCCGGAACCCTCTGGATATCCCGAAACCCCCTTGACACCCCTCCTTCCGGAACCCCCTAAAAATCCCTCCTTCCGGAACCCCCTTGAAATCTGGAACTCCCTTGAAATGCCTTGTTCCGGATCCCCCTGGAAATCCCGGAATCCAGAACCCACTGGAAATCCCGGAACCTAGAACCGCCTAGAAATCCCTGCTTCCAGAACCCCCTGGAAATCCAAGAACCCCCTTGGAATCCCTCCTTCTGGAACCCCATGGAAATCCCTCTATCCGGAACCCCCTAGAAATCCCAGAATCCCCTGGAAATCCGGAACCCCCCTCAAATCCCTCCTTCCGGAACCCCCTGGAAATCCGGAACCCCCTTGAAATCTGGAACTCCCTTGAAATGCCTTGTTCCGGATCCCCTGGAAATCCCGGAATCCAGAACCCACTGGAAATCCCAGAATCTAGAACCCCCTAGAAATCCATCCTTCTGGAACCCCATGGAAATCCCTCTATCCGGAACCCCCTAGAAATCCCTCCTTCCGGAACCCCCTGGAAATCCAGAACCTCCTAGAAATCCCAGAATCCCCTGGAAATCCGGAACCCCCCTCAAATCCCTCCTTCTGGAACCCCCTGGAAATCCCTCTATCCGGAACCCCCTAGAAAACCCTCCTTCTGGAACCCTCTGGAAATCCGGAACCCCCTAGAAATCCCAGAATCCCCTGGAAATCCGGAACCCCCCTCAAATCCCTCCTTCCGGAACCCCCTGGAAATCCAGAACCCCCTAGAAATCGCCGATCCCCCTGGAAACCTGGAATCCCCTGGATATCCCGGAACCCCCTAGAAATCCCTCCTTCCGGAACCTTCTTCAAATCCATCCTCCTGGAACCTTCTGGAAATCCCTCCTTCCGGAACCCCCTTGGAATCCCTCCTTCTGGAACCCCATGGAAATCCCTCTATCCAGAACCCCCTAGAAATCGCTCCTTCCGGAATCCCCTGGAAATCCCGGAACCCCCTAAAAATCCCTCCTTCTGGAACCCCCTTGAAATCTGGAACTCCCTTGAAATGCCTCGTTCCGGATCCCCCTGGAAATCCCGGAATCCAGAACCCACTGGAAATCCCGGAATCTAAAACCCCATGGAAATCCCTCCTTCCAGAACCCCATGGAAATCCCGGAATCCAGAACCCCCTAGAAATCTCTCCTTCCGGAACCCCCTGGAAATCCAAGAACCCCCTTGGAATCCCTCCTTCTGGAACCCCATGGAAATCCCTCTATCCGGAACCCCCTAGAAATCCCTCCTTCCGGAATCCCCTGGAAATCCCGGAACCCCCCAAAAATTCCTCCTTCCGGAACCCCCTTGAAATCTGGAACCCCCTTGAAATACCTCCTTCCGGAACCCCCTGGAAATCCGGAACCCCCTAGAAATCGCCGATCCCCCTGGAAACCTGGAATCCCCTGGATATCCCGGAACCCCCTAGAAATCCCTCCTTCCAGAACCCCCTGGAAATCCGGAACCCCCTAGAAATCCCAGAATCCCCTGGAAATCCGGAACCCCCCTCAAATCCCTCCTTCCGGAACCCCCTGGAAATCCGGAACCCCCTAGAAATCGCCGATCCCCCTGGAAACCTGGAATCCCCTGGATATCCCGGAACCCCCTAGAAATCCCTCCTTCCAGAACCCCCTGGAAATCCGGAACCCCCTAGAAATCCCAGAATCCCCTGGAAATCCGGAACCCCCCTATCCTCCTTCCGGAACCCCCTGGAAATCCCAGAACCTCCTTGAAATCCCTCCTTCCGGAACCTTCTTCAAATCCCTCCTTCTGGAACCTTCTTCAAATCCCTCCTTCTGGAACCTTCTGGAAATCCCTCCTTCCGGAACCCCATTGGAATCCCTCCTTCCGGAACCCCCTAGAAATCCCTCCTTCCGGAACCTTCTTCAAATCCCTCCTTCCGGAACCTTCTGGAAATCCCTCCTTCCGGAACCCCCTAGAAATCCCTCCTTCCGGAACCTTCTTCAAATCCCTCCTTCCGGAACCTTCTGGAAATCCACAGAAACGTCGGCTTCCAGAAACTTCCATTTTAATATTCCAAGCGGTTCGGAAAATAAAAAGAAATTGCTTTATTCTCTTCCAAGTCCGGCGGATACAATGACAGTTCAATACAAAAGTAACGATGAAAGGGTGAAATGTAAAAATTAAAATTAAAATTTAATTATGAAAGGATTAAACGTGAAAATTAAAATTATATTTGACGATCAAATTGAAAAATGAAATTGACATTTAATTATGGAAGGAACAAATTAAAAAATGAAATTGACATTTAATTGTTAAAGGATTAAATTTAAAAATGAAATTTGAATTTAAAATGGTTTTTTAAAGGGTCAAACGGAAAAATTAAAATCAAATTTAATTATGAAAGGATTAAATTAAGAATATAAATTCAAATTTAATCATTAAAGGATTAAATGAAGGAAATAAATTGAAATTTCATTTCTAAATTTAGGACGGTTCAGAAATTGACAAAAAATAGACAAATTCAAATAATCGGAATAATTACCATTTGAATAATCAGAATAATTCCCCTTCGAATAATCAGAGTAATTTGAATAATCGGATTGCCATTCGAATAATCGGACTAATTGCCATTCAAATAATCGGAATAATTCACATTCGAATAATCGGATTGCCTTTCGAATAATCGGATTGCCATTCGAATAACTGGAATAATTTACATTCAAATAATTGGAATAATTCCCATTCGAATAATCGGAATAATTCCCATTCGAATAATCGGATTAATTGCCATTTGAATAATCAGAATAATTTGAATAATCGGAATAATTCCCATTCAAATAATCGGACTAATTGCCATTCAAATAATTGGAATAATTTACATTCAAATAATAATAATAATTCCCATTCGAATAATCGGAATAATTTGAATAATCGGATTAATTGCCATTCGAATAATCGGACTAATTGCCATTCGAATAATCGGACTAATTGCCATTCGAATAATCGGACTAATTGCCATTCGAATAATTGGAATAATTTACATTCAAATAATTGGACTAATTCCCATTCAAATAATAATAATAATAATTCCCATTTGAATAATCGGAATATTTTGAATAATCAGAATAATTCCCATTCAAATAATCGGAATAATTCCCATTTGAATAATTTGAATAATCAGAATAATTCCCATTCGAATGATCGGATTAATTCCCATTCGAATAATAATAAGAATTCCCATTTGAATAATCAGAATATTTTGAATGATCAGAATAATTCCCATTTGCACAATTTGAATAATTGGAATTCAGAAAAATTCCCATTCGAATAATCGGATTAATTGCCATTCGAATAATCGGACTAATTCCCATTTGAATAATCAGAATATTTTGAATAATCGGAATAATTCCCATTCGAATAATTGGAATAATTTGAATAATCAGAATAATTCCCATTCGAATGATCGAAATAACGGGGAGAACGAAGGGGAAACTGGGGAAATTCTGGATTTTTCTCGGCGCTGTCGGTTTCTTTCCGTTTCCCCGGAAACGACTCCGGAACGTTCCGGAAAACGGGGGCGGGGTCACGACCTCCAAAAGGACGGGGGCAGGAATCCCTTGGGGAGGGGGATTTCTTTCCGCCGCAAACATTCCTGGGAAATAATAATAATAATAATAATAATAATAATAATAATATAATAATAATAATAATAATAATAATAATAATAATAATAATAATAATAAAAATTACTATTAGTATTGTAATAATTATTTCATTTCTTGACTGCTTTACATTCCTAAAAACGATGAAATTCTACAAATGAAATTATTATTATATCCAATAAATTAAAAGATAATAATAATAATATATAATAAATAATAATAATAATAATAATATAATAATAATAATATATTACTATTAGTATTATAATAATTATTTCATTTCTTGACTGCTTTACATTCCTAAAAACGATGAAATTCTACAAATGAAATTATTATTATATGCAATAAATTAAAAGATAATAATAATAATATATAATATAATAATAATAATAATAATTAGTATTATAATAATTATTTCATTTCTTGACTGCTTTACATTCCTAAAAACGATGAAATTCTACAAATGAAATTATTATTATATGCAATAAATTATAAGATAATAATGATAATGATAATAATAATAATAATAATAATACTATTAGTATTATAATAATTATTTCATTTCTTGACTGCTTTGCATTCCTAAAAACGATGAAATTCTACAAATGAAATTATTATTATATGCAATAAATTAAAAGATAATAATGATAATAATAATAATAATAATAATAATAATAATATATTACTATTAGTATTCTAATAATTATTTCATTTCTTGACTGCTTTACATTCCTAAAAACGATGAAATTCTACAAATGAAATTATTATTATATGCAATAAATTAAAAGATAATAATAATAATATATAATATAATAATAATAATATTATAATAATTATAATAATTATAATAATAATAAACTACTATTAGTATTATAATAATTATTTTATCTCTTTACTGCTTTACATTCCTAAAAACGTTCCTTATAATGATAGAAATGAAATTATAATGAAATTCTACAAATGAAATTATTATTATATGCAATAAATTAAACGATAATAATAATAATAATAATAATAATAATAATAATAATTTCATTTCTTGACTGCTTTACATTCCTAAAAACGATCCTTATCATGACAGAAATGAAATTATAATGAAATTCTACAAATGAAATTATTATTATATGCAATAAATTAAAAGATAATAATAATAATATTAATAATAATAATAATAATAATAATAATAATAATATATTACTATTATAATAATTATTTCTTGACTGCTTTACATTCCTACAAACGAGCCTTCTAATGACAGAAATGAAATTATAACGAAATTCTACCAATGAAATTATTATTATATGCAATAAATTGAAATTGAATCGTTTTGAATGCAAAAATTTCACATGCAAAAATTCTGAATAATTCCGAATGCAAGAATTTCAAATGCAGTAATTTCAAATAAAATGATTTCAAATGCAATTAATTTCAAATAAAATCGTTTCAAATGCAAAAATTTAGAATGCAAACATTTCAAATGCAAAAATTTCAAATGCAAAAATTTCAAATAAAATAATTTCAAATGCAAAAATTTAGAATGCAAAAATTTCAAATGCAATAATTTAGAATGCAAACATTTCAAATGCAGTAATTTCAAATGCAGTAATTTCAAATGCATTAATTTCAAATAAAATAATTTCAAATAAAATAATTTCAAATGCAGCAATTTCAAATAAAATAATTTCAAATGCAAAAATTTAGAATGCAAACATTTCAAATAAAATAATTTCAAATGCAGTAATTTCAAATGCAATAATTTCAAATGCAATAATTTCAAATAAAATAATTTCAAATGCAAACATTTCAAATGCAAAAATTTAGAATGCAATAATTTCAAATATCGTTTCAAATAAAATCATTTCAAACGCAGTAATTTCAAATGCAGTAATTTCAAATGCAATAATTTCAAATACAATAATTTCAAATGCAATCATTTCAAATGCAGTAATTTCAAATGCAATAATTCCGAATGCAAAAATTTCAAATGCAAAAATTTCAAATAAAATAATTTCAAATGCAAACATTTCGAATGCAATCATTTCAAATAAAATCATTTCAAATGCAAAAATTTAGAATGCAATCATTTCATATGATAATTTCATGTTCTAATGAATACGAAATAATGATTTTCATATTATCGTGTCAAACTATAATGAAATTCCGCAAATGAACTTATAGTTACTATATTATTATTATTATTATTATTAATTATTATTATTAGTTCATTTCTATAGTGCTTGACGTTCCCAAGAAAAACGATCTTTATAATGATAGAAATGCAGTAATTTCAAATGCAATAATTTCAAATAAAATCATTTCAAATGCAAAAATTGAGAATGCAAACATTTCAAATGCAATAATTTCAAATGCATTTCCCAAGAAAAACGATCTTTATAATGATAGAAACGAAATCTGTTTTTATAAATAAAACAGTAAATGAAAAATATAAATAAAATAGGAAATAAATCAGTAAATGAAAAATATAAATAAAATAGTAAATAAATAGTAAATAAAAATATAAATATAAATAAAATAGTGAAGGAAAAATATAAATAAAATAGTAAATAAATAGTAAATAAAAATATGTAGTAAATAAAAATATAAATATATATAAAATAGAAAATAAATAGTAAATGAAAAATATAAATAAAACAGGAAATGAAAAATATAAATGGAATACTAAATAAGTAGTAAATAAATACATAAATATTAATAAAATAGTAAATGAAAAATATAAATAAAACGGTAAAGAAATAGTCAATGAAAAATGAAAATATAAGTAAAATGGTAAAGAAACAGTAAATGAAAAATATAAATATGAATAAAATAGCAAACGAACAGTAAACGAAAAATATAAATAATATAAAGAAAATATAAAGGAAATAAATAAAAAAGGAAAGGAAAATAAATAAAACCAAAACCAAAAATGAAATTTCGTAATGAAATGCAAATTCACGATTGGCATATAAAATTCTTATTAAATGCAAAAATTGGGAATGCCAAAATTTGGAAATGCAAAAATTTGGGAGAATTTGCAAATAATTTGCAAAGAATTTGAAATAATTTCACCTCCAAAAACTGCCTCAACCGGATGAAGGATCCCATTTGCCCGGCGCTGGTGATCTCTTCGATCCTGCAGGGATCAAGAGGGAGATTTTAATTGCAAAAGGGCGAAACGAAAGGAAATTAATCAGACAAATAAATGAACGAAACAAAAAATCTAAAGAAAAAAATCTAAATATAAATAAAATAGGAAATAAACCGTAAATGAAAAATATAGAAATAAAAGAGGAAATGGAAAATAGAAATAAAATAGGAAATAAATAGTAAATAAAAATAGAAATATAAATAAAATAGTAAATAAATAGTAAATGAAAATATAAATAGAGTAAATAAAAATAGAAATGTAAATAAAACAGTAAATGAAAAATATAAATAAAATAGTAAATAAAAATATAAATAAAAATAAAATAGTAAATAAATAGTAAATATAAATATAAATATAAATAAAACAGTAAATGAAAAATATAAATATAAATAAAATAGTGAATGAAAAATATAAATAGAAATAAAATAGGAAATGGAAAATAGAAATAAAATAGGAAATAAATAGGAAATAAAAATATAAAGATGGTAAATAAAAATAGAAATAAAATAGGAAATAAATAGTAAATAAAAATATAAACATAGTAAATAAAAATATAAATATGAATAGAACAGTAAATGAAAAATATAAATATAAATAAAATAGTGAATGAATCAAGAGGGAGATTTGAAAGGTTGCCAAACGGCGAAAGGAAAGGAAATAAATCAAGCAAATAAATGAACAGAACAAAATCCAGAAAAAAAATATAAATAGAAATAAAATAGGAAATAAACCGAAAATTAAAAATATGTAAATAAAAGAGGAAATGGAAAATAGAAATAAAATAGGAAATAAAAATATAAATATGGTAAATAAAAATATAAATATAAATAAAATAGTAAATAAATAGTAAATAAAATAGTAAATAAATAGTAAATTAAAATATAAATATAAATAAATCAGTAAATGAAAAAAATAAATATAAATAAAATAGTGAATGAATCAAGAGGGAGATTTGAAAGGTTGCCAAACGGCAAAAGGAAAGGAATTAAATCAAAAAAATAAATGAACAGAACAAAATCCAGAAAAAAAATATAAATAGAAATAAAATAGGAAATAAATAGGAAATAAAAATATAGAAATAAAAGAGGAAATGGAAAATAGAAATAAAATAGTAAATAAAAATAAATATGGTAAATAAAAATAGAAATATATATAAAATAGTAAATAAATAGTAAATAAAAATATAAATATAGTACATAAAAATAGAAATGTAAATAAAACAGTAAATGAAAAATATAAATAAAATAGTAAATAAAAATAAAAATAAAATAGTAAATAAATAGTAAATAAAAATATAAATATAGTAAATAAAAATATAAATAAAACAGTAAATAAATAGTAAATAAAAATATATAAATAAAAAAGTAAATGAAAAATGAAAAATATAAATAAAATAGTGAATGAAAAATATAAATAAAATAGTAAATAAATAGTAAATAGAAATATGTAGTAAATAAAAATATAAATATAAATAAAATAGAAAATAAAGAGTAATTGAAAAATAGATAAATAAAATAGGAAATGGAAAATAGAAATAAAATAGGAAATAAATGGTAAATCAAAATAGAAATATGGAAAATAAAAATAGAAATATAAATAAAATAGTAAATGAAAAATATAAATATAGTAAATAAAAATAGAAATATAAATAAAACAGTGAATGAAAAACATAAATAAAATAGGAAATAAATAGTAAATAAAAATATAAATATAAATAAAAAAGTAAATTTTATCTGGCGGGGAAATTTGCAAATATTGATTATAGACGCGATTGGCAATACCTTGGCAGATATTCCTCTCTGATCAAGAGGATCATTTTCCAAAATTGGGCCTGGTAGACTTTCATGAGAGCGTTGCCGCAGACCTAATAATAATAATAATAATAATTAAATAAATAATAATATATAATAATAATAAATAATAATAATAATAATAATTAGACAAATAATTAATAATAATAATAATTAGACAAATAATTAATAATAATAATAAATAAATAATAATACATCATAATAATAAATAATAAATAATAATAATTAGACAAATAATTAATAATGATAATTAATAATAACAATAATAATAATATTTATTATTATTATTATTATTATTATTATTAATGCAGCAATCACAACAAAAATGATAAATACAATAACAAAACAACAGTAATGAAAAGAAATAATAAAATACAAACACGAGAGCGTTGCCGCAGACCTAATAATAATAATAATAATAATAATAATAATAAATAAATAAATAATAATACATAATAATAATAAATAATAATAATAATTAGACAAATAATAATAATAATTAGACAAATAATTAATAATAATAAGAAATAAATAATAATAGATAATAATAAATAATAAATAATAATTAGACAAATAATTAATAATAATGATAATTAATAATAATAATAATAATAATAATAATAATAATAATTAATGCAGCAATCATAACAAGAATGATAAATACAATAACAAAACAGTAATAAAAAGAAAGAATAAAATACAAAGAAGAGAAACCACCAAAAACAAGAACAAGAAAACAGGAAATGGGAAAGGAAACAGGAAATGGGAAATCCCTCCCCTCCTCTCCCCCCAGATCCCACCTCCAGGAAACAGGAAATGCCCTCCCCGCCCCCACTTCCTGCCCTGGACGCCTGGGTCCCACCTCCAGGAAATCCCCACTCTCCCCCGGGTCCCACTTCCAGGAAACAGGAAATCCCCTCCCCTCCATCCTGGACGCCTGGGTCCCACCTCCAGGAAACAGGAAATCCCCACTCTCCCCCGGGTCCCACTTCCAGGAAACTGGATACAGGAAATCCCCTCCCCTCCATCCCGGACGCCTGGGTCCCACCTCCAGGAAACAGGAAATCCCCACTCTCCCCCAGGTCCCACTTCCAGGAAACAGGAAATCCCCTCCCCTCCATCCCAGAAACCTGGGTCCCACCTCCAGCAAACAGGAAATGGGAAAGGAAACGGGAAACAGGAAATCCCCTGACGCCTCCCGGATACCTGGGTCCCCCCTCCAGGAGACAAACAGGAAACAGGAAATGCCCTCCCCTCCTGGACGCCTGGGTCCCACCTCCAGGAAACAGGAAACAAGGAAGGGAAAACAGGAAATGCCCTCCCCTCCCCTCCTCCCAGATCCCACCCCCAGGAAACAGGAAGTCCCCTCCCCTCCTGGATGGCTGGGTCCCACCTCCAGGAAACAGGAACAAGGAAGGGAAAACAGGAAATCCCCTCCCCTCCTCCCAGATCCCACCTCCAGGAAACAGGAAACTCCCCTCCCACCTCCAGGAAACAGGAAATCCCCTCCCCGGACGCCTGGGTCCCCCTTCCAGGAAACAAACAGGAAACAGGAAACGGGAAACAGTAAGTCCCCTCCCCGGCCCCACTTCCTGACCCGGACGCCTGGGTCCCACCTCCAGGAAAGAAACAAGAAACAGGAAGTCCCCTCCCCTCCCGGATGCCTGGGTCCCACCTCCAGGAAACAAACAGGAAACAGGAAATGCCCTCCCCGCCCCCACTTCCTGCCCCGGACGCCTGAGTCCCACCTCCAGGAAACAGGAAACAAGGAAGGGAAAACAGGAAATCCCCTCCCCTCCCCTCCTCCCAGATCCCACCCCCTGGAAACAAGGAAGGGAAAACAAGAAATCCCCTCCCCTCCTCCCAGATCCCACCTCCAGGAAACAGGAAACTCCCTCCCCTCCCACCTCCAGGAAACAGGAAATCCCCTCCCCGGGCGCCTGGGTCCCCCTTCCAGGAAACAAACAGGAAACAGGAAATGCCCTCCCCGCCCCCACTTCCTGCCCCGGACGCCTGGGTCCCACCTCCAGGAAAAGGGAAATCCCCACTCTCCCCCGGGTCCCACTTCCAGGAAACAGGAAATCCCCTCCCCTCCCCTCCCGGACGCCTGGGTCCCACCTCCAGGAAACAGGAAATCCCCACTCTCCCCTGGGTTCCACCTCCAGGAAACAGGAAACAGGAAATCCCCTCCCCTCCATCCCGGACGCCTGGGTCCCACCTCCAGGAAACAGGAAATCCCCACTCTCCCCCAGGTCCCACTTCCAGGAAACAGGAAATCCCCTCCCCTCCATCCCAGAAACCTGGGTCCCACCTCCAGCAAACAGGAAATGGGAAAGGAAACGGGAAACAGGAAATCCCCTGACGCCTCCCGGATACCTGGGTCCCCCCTCCAGGAGACAAACAGGAAACAGGAAATGCCCTCCCCTCCTGGACGCCTGGGTCCCACCTCCAGGAAACAGGAAACAAGGAAGGGAAAACAGGAAATGCCCTCCCCTCCCCTCCTCCCAGATCCCACCCCCAGGAAACAGGAAGTCCCCTCCCCTCCTGGATGGCTGGGTCCCACCTCCAGGAAACAGGAACAAGGAAGGGAAAACAGGAAATCCCCTCCCCTCCTCCCAGATCCCACCTCCAGGAAACAGGAAACTCCCCTCCCACCTCCAGGAAACAGGAAATCCCCTCCCCGGACGCCTGGGTCCCCCTTCCAGGAAACAAACAGGAAACAGGAAACGGGAAACAGTAAGTCCCCTCCCCGGCCCCACTTCCTGACCCGGACGCCTGGGTCCCACCTCCAGGAAAGAAACAAGAAACAGGAAGTCCCCTCCCCTCCCGGATGCCTGGGTCCCACCTCCAGGAAACAAACAGGAAACAGGAAGTCCCCTCCCCTCCTGGATGCCTGGGTCCCACCTCCAGGAAACAGGAAACAAGGAAGGGAAAACAGGAAATCCTCTCCCCTCCTCCCAGGTCCCACCTCCAGGAAACAGGAAACTCCCTCCCCTCCCACCTCCAGGAAACAGGAAATCCCCTCCCCGGACGCCTGGGTCCCCCTTCCAGGAAACAAACAGGAAACCGGAAATGCCCTCCCCGCCCCCACTTCCTGCCCCGGACGCCTGGGTCCCACCTCCAGGAAACAAACAGGAAACAGGAAATGCCCTCCCAGCCCCCAATTCCTGACCCGGGCGCCTGGGTCCCACCTCCAGGAAACAAACAGGAAACAGGAAATGCCCTCCCCGCCCCCACTTCCTGCCCCGGACGCCTGGGTCCCACCTCCAGGAAACAAACAGGAAACAGGAAATGCCCTCCCAGCCCCCAATTCCTGACCCGGGCGCCTGGGTCCCACCTCCAGGAAACAAACAGGAAACAGGAAATGCCCTCCCCGCCCCCACTTCCTGCCCCGGACGCCTGAGTCCCACCTCCAGGAAACAGGAAACAAGGAAGGGAAAACAGGAAATCCCCTCCCCTCCCCTCCTCCCAGATCCCACCCCCTGGAAACAAGGAAGGGAAAACAAGAAATCCCCTCCCCTCCTCCCAGATCCCACCTCCAGGAAACAGGAAACTCCCTCCCCTCCCACCTCCAGGAAACAGGAAATCCCCTCCCCGGGCGCCTGGGTCCCCCTTCCAGGAAACAAACAGGAAACAGGAAATGCCCTCCCCGCCCCCACTTCCTGCCCCGGACGCCTGGGTCCCACCTCCAGGAAACAGGAAGTCCCCTCCCCTCCCGGATGCCTGGGTCCCACCTCCAGGAAACAGGAAACAAGGAAGGGAAAACAGGAAATCCCCTCCCCTCCCCTCCTCCCAGATCCCAACCCCCAGGAAACAGGAAGTCCCCTCCCCTCCTGGATGCCTGGGTCCCACCTCCAGGAAACAGGAAACTCCCTCCCCTCCCACCTCCAGGAAACAGGAACTGCCCTCCCCTCCCCCACTTCCTGCCCCAGACGCCTGGGTCCCACCTCCAGGAAACAAACAGGAAACAGGAAGTCCCCTCCCCTCCCGGACGCCTGGGTCCCACCTCCAGGAAACAGGAAACAAGGAAGGGAAAACAGGAAATCCCCTCCCCTCCTCCCAGATCCCACCTCCAGGAAACAGGAAGTCCCCTCCCCTCCTGGATGCCTGGGTCCCACCTCCAGGAAACAGGAAACTCCCTCCCCTCCCACCTCCAGGAAACAGGAAATTCCCTCCCCGCCCCCACTTCCTGCCCCAGACGCCCGGGTCCCACCTCCAGGAAACAAACAGGAAACAGGAAACGCCCTCCCCGCCCCCACTTCCTGCCCCGGATGCCTGGGTCCCCCCTCCAGGAAACAGGAAACAAGGAAGGGAAAACAGGAAATCCCCTCCCCTCCTCCCAGATCCCACCTCCAGGAAACAGGAAATCCCCTCCCCGGACGCCTGGGTCCCCCTTCCAGGAAACAAACAGGAAACAGGAAACGGGAAACGGTAAGTCCCCTCCCCTGCCCCACTTCCTGCCCCGGACGCCTGAGTCCCACCTCCAGGAAACAAACAGGAAACAGGAAATGCCCTCCCCTCCCGGACACCTGGGTCCCACCTACAGGAAACAAGGAAGGGAAAACAGGAAATCCCCTCCCCTCCTCCCAGATCCCACCTCCAGGAAACAGGAAACTCCCTCCCCTCCCACCTCCCGGAAACAGGAAACAAGGAAGGGAATACAGGAAATCCCCTCCCCTCCTCCCAGATCCCACCTCCAGGAAACAGGAAATCCCCTCCCCTCCTCCCAGATCCCACCTCCAGGAAACAGGAAACTCCCTCCCCTCCCACCTCCAGGAAACAGGAAATCCCCTCCCCGGACGCCTGGGTCCCCCTTCCAGGAAGCAAACATGAAACAGGAAACGGGAAACAGTAAGTCCCCTCCCCTGCCCCACTTCCTGACCCGGACGCCTGGGTCCCACCTCCAGGAAACAAACAGGAAACAGGAAGTCCCCTCCCCTCCTGGACGCCTGAGGAAACAGGAAACAAGGAAGGGAAAACAGGAAATCCTCTCCCCTCCTCCCAGATCCCACCCCCAGGAAACAGGAAGTCCCCTTCCCGGACGCCTGGGTCCCCCTTCCAGGAAACAAACAGGAAACAGGAAACGGGAAACAGTAAGTCCCCTCCCCTGCCCCACCTCCTGACCCGGACGCCTGGGTCCCACCTCCAGGAAACAAACAGGAAACAGGAAATCCCCTCCCGAACGCCTGGGTCCCATCCCACCTCCAGGAAACAGGAAATGGGAAAGGAAATGGGAAATGCCCTCCCCGCCCCCACTTCCTGCCCCGGACTCCTGGGTCCCACCTCCAGGAAACAAACAGGAAACAGGAAATACCCTCCCCGCCCCAACTTCCTGACACGGACGCCTGGGTCCCAGCTCCAGGAAACAAACAGGAAACAGGAAATCCCCTCCCCTCCCTTTCCCCTCCCCGGACGCCTGGGTCCCACCTCCAGGAAACAAACAGGAAACAGGAAACGCCCTCCCCGCCCCCACTTCCTGTCCCTGGGTCCCACCTCCAGGAAGTCGAAGAGGATGGTGGGCGTCACGTCGGCCAACGGCTCCGAGTTCAAAGTCTGGGCCAACCAGCGCCAGGCCTGGTTGAGTCCGTGCGGGTGGTTCTGGGAAAAAATAATAATCGAATATTAACGCTGAATTATTTGAATAATAAAATATTTAAATTAGGGGGGAAAGAAAACATTGCGATTCAAAGATGGGGTTGAAATCGAATTATTTGAATAATAAAATATTTAAATTAGGGGGGAAAGAAAACATTGCGATTCAACTATGGGGTTGAAATCGAATTATTTGAATAATAAAATATTTAAATTAGGGGGGAAAGAAAACATTGTGATTCAAATATGGGGTTGAAATCGAATTATTTGAATAATAAAATATTTAAATTATGGGGAAAGAAAACATTGCGATTCAAATATGGGGTTGAAATCGAATATTAACGTCGAATTATTTGAATAATAAAATATTTAAATTAGGGGGGAAAGAAAACATTGCGATTCAACTATGGGGTTGAAATCGAATTATTTGAATAATAAAATATTTAAATTAGGGGGAAAGAAAACATTGTGATTCAAATATGGGGTTGAAATCAAATATTAACGTTGAATTATTTGAATAATAAAATATTTAAATTAGGGGGGAAAGAAAACATTGTGATTCAAATATGGGGTTGAAATCGAATATTAACGTCGAATTATTTGAATAATAAAATATTTAAATTAGGGGGAAAGAAAACATTGCTATTCAAATATGGGGTTGAAATCGAATATTAACGTCGAATTATTTGAATAATAAAATATTTAAATTAGGGGGAAAGAAAACATTGTGATTCAAATATGGGGTTGAAATCGAATATTAACGTCGAATTATTTGAATAATAAAATATTTAAATTAGGGGGGAAAGAAAACATTGCGATTCAAATATGGGGTTGAAATCGAATATTAACGTCGAATTATTTGAATAATAAAATATTTAAATTAGGGGGGAAAGAAAACATTGCGATTCAAATATGGGGTTGAAATCGAATTATTTGAATAATAAAATATTTAAATTAGGGGGAAAGAAAACATTGCGATTCAAATATGGGGTTGAAATCGAATATTAACGTCGAATTATTTGAATAATAAAATATTTAAATTAGGGGAAAAGAAAACATTGCGATTCAAATATGGGGTTGAAATCGAATATTAACGTCGAATTATTTGAATAATAAAATATTTAAATTAGGGGGAAAGAAAACATTGCGATTCAAATATGGGGTTGAAATCGAATATTAACGTCGAATTATTTGAATAATAAAATATTTAAATTAGGGGGAAAGAAAACATTGCGATTCAAATATGGGGTTGAAATCGAATATTAACGTCGAATTATTTGAATAATAAAATATTTAAATTAGGGGGAAAGAAAACATTGCGATTCAAATATGGGGTTGAAATCGAATATTAACGTCGAATTATTTGAATAATAAAATATTTAAATTAGGGGGAAAGAAAACATTGCGATTCAAATATGGGGTTGAAATCGAATATTAACGTCGAATTATTTGAATAATAAAATATTTAAATTAGGGGGAAAGAAAACATTGCGATTCAAATATGGGGTTGAAATCGAATATTAACGTCGAATTATTTGAATAATAAAATATTTAAATTAGGGGGAAAGAAAATATTGCGATTCAAATATGGGGTTGAAATCGAATATTAACGTCGAATTATTTGAATAATACAATATTCAAATTTTGGCTCGAAACGGAATATGAATGTCCAATTATGTGAAGAATGCAATATTTAAAATTAAGAGGTTTTTTTAATCCGTTTTCCAGTTGGTAATTCCAATTAAAATGAATAAAATAAAATAAGAAATAAAAATGAAAATGAATAAAATGTGCAAAATAAGTAAAATAAAATAAATCGAGCAAAAAAATGAATAAAAATAAAATAAAACCAAAAAATTAAAGCAAAAATAAAACAAATAGAATAAAAATAAAACAATTGAGCAAAAATAAGACAAAACGGAATACAAAAGAAATAAAAATATAAATAAAAGAAAGTGCGATGAATAAAATGAAATAAAGCAGAAATAAAGTAAAACAAAATAAAGAAAAATAAAATAATAAAATAAAACAAAACAAAAATAAAGTAAGATCAATAAAATAAAATAAAGCAAAAGTAATAAAATAAATAAAATACAGCAAAAATAAAATAAAATAAAGAAAGCAAAAATGATATAATATAATATAAAGTAAAAATAAAGCAAAATAAAGTAAAATAAGATAAAGCAAAAAGAAAGTAAAATAAAATAAATAAAATAAAATAAAATCAAGCAAAAATCAAATAAAATCAAGCAAAAATCAAATAAAATAAATCAAGCAAAAACAAATGAATAAAAATAAAATAAAATAAAACAAAAATAAAACAAAACAAAAAATAAAATAAAGCAAAAATAAAAATAGAATAAAAATAAAACAAATCCATCAATTGAGCAAAAGTAAAACGAAACGGAATACAAGAGAAATAAGAATATAAATAAAAGAAAGGAAGTACAATAAATAAAATGAAATAAAGCAGAAATAAAGTAAAGCAAAATAAAGCAAAATAAAGTAATAAAATAAAACAAAACAAAAATAAAGTAAAATATATAAAAGAAAATAAAGCAAAAATAAAATAAAATAATTAAAATAGATAAAAGAAAACAAAGCAAAAATAAAATAAAATAAATAAAGCAAAAATAAAATAAAATAAATAAAGCAAAAATAATCTAGTCTAATATAAAGCTAAAAGAAAGGAAAAGAAAAGAAAAGAAAGCAAAAAGAAAGTAAAATAAAGAATATAAAATAAAGCAAAAATAAAATAAAAAAAATTAAAATAAATAAAATAAAATAAAGCAAAAATAAAATAAAATAAATAAAGCAAAAACAATATAATATAATATAAAGCAAAAATAAAGCTAAATAAAGTAAAATAAAATAAAGCAAAAATAAAATAAAATAATTAAAATAAATAAAATAAAATAAAGCAAAAATAAAATAAAATAAAGCAAAAATAAAATAAAATAAATAAAGCAAAAATAATCTAATCTAATATAAAGCTAAAAGAAAGGAAAAGAAAGAAAAGAAAAGAAAGGAAAAACAAAGCAAAATAAATAAAATAAAATAAAGCAAAAATAAA
>NC_139617.1:50030404-50043426 GCF_964270895.1 Podarcis filfolensis
TAATAGCAATAGTGATAATGTGAGCAGAAAACCATAATAAGAATAAGAATAAGATAATAATAATAATAATAATAATAATAATAGAAATAATAGTAATAGTGTTAATAATATCAATAATATCAATAATAATAATAATAATAATAATAATAATAATAATAATAGAAATAATAGTAATAGTGTTAATAATATCAATAATATCAATAATAATAATAATAATAATAATAGAAATAATAGTAATAGTGTTAATAATATCAATAATATCAATATCAATAATAATAATAATAATAGAAATAATAGTAATAGTGTTAATAATATCAATAATAATAATAATAATAATAATAATAATATTTCCCCCCAAATAATCTTACCACAAATTTTTCCGCCAGTTTGTAGTAGGAAAAGTTGAGCGCTTCCGGGTGGAGAGCGACGGAAACGCTTTGTCCGCCGGATCGGACGGGTTTCCCAGAGAGCAAGGCGTGGATCTTGTCAAAGATCTCCTTCAGCTGGGATCCTGGAGGAAGAGGAAGCGGGAAGTTGGGAAACAGGAAGTGGAAAGAGGAAGTGGAGGGGAAATTAGGAAGAAGGTAAAGGGAGGAGGAAGCGGAGGGTCGGACGGGTTTCCCGGAGAGCAAGGCGTGGATCTTGTCAAAGATCTCCTTCAGCTGGGATCCTGGAGGAAGAGGAAGCGGGAAGTTGGGAAACAGGAAGTGGAAGATTTGGGAAGTTGGAAGTTGGAGGAAGGGAGGAAGTGGAAGTTGGGAATTGGGATTGAGGGAGGAAGCGGAGGGAAAATTGGAAAAAGGAAAAGGAAGCGCAGCAAAAATTGGGAAGAAGGGAAAGGGAAAGCGGGAAGTTGGGAAACAGGAAGTGGAAGTGGAAGATTTGGGAAGTTGGAGAAAGGGAGGAAGGGAGGAAGTGGAGGAGAAATTGGGAAGTTGGAAAAGGGAGGAGGAAGTAGAGGAAAAATTGGGAAGTAGGAAAAGGGGATTAAGGGAAGAAGAGGAGGAAAAGGGAAGAGGAAGTGGAGGAAAAATTGGGAAACAGGAAAAGGAAGTGGAAGATTTGGAAAAAGGGAAGAGGAAGTGAAGGACAGTTTTACCGGAGAGTAAGGCGTGGATCTTGTCAAAGATCTCCTTCAGCTGGGATCCTGGAGGAAGAGGAAGCGGGAAGTTGGGAAACAGGAAGTGGAAGTGGAAGATTTGGGAAGTTGGAAGTTGGAGAAAGGGAGGAAGTGGAGGAGAAATTGGGAAGTTGGAAAAGGGAGAAGGAAGTAGAGGAAAAATTGGGAAGTAGGAAAAGGGGATTAAGGGAAGAAGAGGAGGAAGATTTGGGAAAACGGAAAAGGGAAGAGGAAGTGGAGGAAAAATTGCGAAGTAGGAAAAGGGGATTGAGGAAAGAAGCGAAGATTTGGGAAGTCGGGAAAGGGAGGAGGAAGTGGAAGAAAAATTGGGACGTCAGAAAAGGAAGTGGAGGAAATATTAGGAAGAAGGAAAAGGGAGGAGGAAGTGGAGGGAAAGGAAGCAGGAAGTGGAGGGGAAATTAAGAAGAAGGTAAAGGGAGGAGGAAGCGGAGGGTCGGACGGGTTTCCCGGAGAGTAAGGCGTGGATCTTGTCAAAGATCTCCTTCAGCTGGGATCCTGGAGGAAGAGGAAGCGGGAAGTTGGGAAACAGGAAGTGGAAGACTTGGAATATTTTGGAAAAGGAAATGGAAGTTGGGAATTGGGATTGAGGGAGGAAGCGGAGGGAAAATTGGAAAAAGGAAAAGGAAGCGCAGCAAAAATTGGGAAGAAGGGAAAGGAAGTGGAGGAAACACTGGGAAGTTGGAAAAGGGAGGAGGAAGTGAAGGAAAAGGAAAGAGAAAGTGGAAGAAAAAGATGTGGAGGAAAAGGAAGGAGGAAGTGGTGGGAAGGAGGAAGTGGAGGAAAAGCAAGGTGGAAGTGGAGGAAAAATTGGGAAGTCGGAAAAGGAAGAAGTGGAGGAAAAGGAAGGAGGAAGTGGAGGAAAAGGAAGGAAGAAGTGGAGGAAAAGGAAGGAGGAAGTGGAGGGGAAATTGGGAAACAGGAATATTTGCTTCAGCTGGGATCCTGGAGGAAGAGGAAGTGGGAAGTTGGGAAACGGGAAGTGGAAAGAGGAAGTGGAGGGGAAATTAGGAAGAAGGTAAAGGGAGGAGGAAGCGGAGGGTCGGACGGGTTTCCCGGAGAGTAAGGCGTGGATCTTGTCAAAGATCTCCTTCAGCTGGGATCCTGGAGGAAGAGGAAGCGGGAAGTTGGGAAACAGGAAGTGGAAGATTTTGGAAAAGGAAGTGGAAGTTGGGAATTGGGATTGAGGGAGGAAGCGGAGGGAAAATTGGAAAAAGGAAAAGGAAGCGCAGCAAAAATTGGGAAGAAGGGAAAGGGAAGTGGAAGCGGAAGGGAAATTGGGAAGAAGGAAAAGGAAGTGGAGGAAACACTGGGAAGTTGGAAAAGGGAGGAGGAAGTGGAGGAAAAGGAAGGAGAAAGTGGAAGAAAAAGATGTGGAGAAAAAGGAAGGAGGAAGTGGAGGAAAAGGAAGGAGGAAGTGGAGGAAAAGGAAGGAGGAAGTGGAGGAAAAATTGGGAAACAGGAAAAGGAAGTGGAAGATTTGGAAAAAGGGAAGAGGAAGTGAAGAGTTGGAAAAAGGGAAGAGGAAGTGAAGGACAGGTTTACCGGAAGTAAGGTGCTGATTTTGTCAAAGATTTCCTTCAGCTGGGATCCTGGAGGAAGAGGAAGCGGGAAGTTGGGAAACAGGAAGTGGAAGTGGAAGATTTGGGAAGTTGGAAGTTGGAGAAAGGGAGGAAGGGAGGAAGTGGAGGAAAAATTGGGAAGTTGGAAAAGGAAGGAGGAAGTGTAGGAAAAATTGGGAAACAGGAAAAGGGAGGAGGAAGTGGAGGGAAAGGAAGCAGGAAGTGGAGGGGAAATTAAGAAGGTAAAGGGAGGAGGAAGCGGAGGGTCGGACGGGTTTCCCGGAGAGTAAGGCATGGATCTTGTCAAAGATCTCATTCAGCTGGGATCCTGGAGGAAGAGGAAGCGGGAAGTTGGGAAATAGGAAGTGGAAGTGGAAGACTTGGAATATTTTGGAAAAGGAAGTGGAAGCTGGAAAAAGGGATTGAGGGAGGAAGTGGAGGAAAATTGGAAAAAGGAAAAGGAAGCACAGCAAAAATTGGGAAGAAGGAAAAGGGAAGAGGAAGCGGAAGGGAAATTGGGAAACAGGAAAAAGGGATGAAGGGAGGAGGAAGAGGAGGGAAAATTCAGCAGCAGGAACAGGAAGGAGAAAGTGGAGGAAAAACTGGGAAACAGGAAACAGGAAAAGGGAAGAGGAAGTGGAGGAAAAATTGGGAAGAAGGAAAAGGAAGTGGAGGAAACAATGGGAAGTTAGAAAAGGAAGGAGGAAATGGAGGAAATGGAAGGAGGAAGTGGAAGAAAAAGATGTGGAGGAAAAGGAAGGAGGAAGTGGAGGGAAAGGAAGGAGAGAGGAAGTGGAGGAAAAGGAGGAAGTGGAGGAAAAGGAAGGAGGAAGTGGTGGAAGGAAGGAGGAGGTGGAGGAAAAGGAAGAAGTGGAGGAAAAATTGGGAAGTCGGAAAAGGAAGAAGGAAGTGGAGGAAAAGGGAGAAGGAAGTGGAGGAAAAGGAAGGAAGAAGTGGAGGAAAAGGAAGTCGGAAGTCGGAAAGGAAACAGCTGACCTGCTCTGGTCGAGATTTGACTGACAGGAGTGGTGACGGCTTTCTGGAGATCCATTTTGATCTTCTTTTCCTGGAAAGGGGGGGGGGAGAGGAAAAGGATCACCGGCGTTTTGGGATCTCCCTCCCTCCCGTTCCCTGGATTCGGGTCGGGGGACTCGTCCGGGGATCCGGGGAATTATAGAGGGATCCGGGGAATCGTAGAGGGATCCAGGGACTCATCCGGGGACTCGTACGGGGATCCGGGAATCGTCCGAGGATCCGGGGACTTGTACGGGGATCTGGTGAATGGTCTGAGGATCCAGGGAATGGTCTGAGGATCTGGGGAATCGTCCAAGGATCCCGGGACTCGTACGGGGATCCGGGGAATCATAAAGGGACCCAGGGACTCGTCCAGGGATCTGGGAATTGTCCGTGGATTCAGGGACTCGTACGGGGATCTGGGGAATCATAGAGGGATCCGGGGAATCATCCTAAGATCCAGGGACTTGTACAGGGATCCAGGGAATCGTCCAAGGATCTGGGGGAATGGTCTGAGGATCCAGGGATTTGTACAGGGATCTGGGGGATCGCAGAAGGATCCAGGGACTCGTCCAGGGATCCGGGGAATTGTCCGAGGATCCGGGGAATCACAGAGGGATCCAGGGGCTCATACAGGAATCTGGGAAACCGTCCAATGATCTAGGGACTCGTATGGGGATCCAGGGACTCCTAAAAGGATCCAGGGAATCATAGAGGGACCCAGGGACTTATCCAGGGATCCGGGGAATCATAGTGGATCCAGGGACTCATCCAGGGATCCAGGGAACAGTCTGAGGATCTGGGGAATCATAGTGGATCCAGGGACTCATCCAGGGATCCAGGGAATCATCCGAGGATCCGGGGAACCATAGAGGGATCCAGGGACTCATAAAAGGATCCAGGGACTCATACAGGGATCCAGCAAACCGTCCAGGGATCCGGGGGGAATCGCCTGGGGATCCAGGGACTCCTAAAAGGATCCGGGGAATTGTCCAAGGATCTGGGAAACCGTCCGAGGATCCGGGGAATCATAGAGGGATCCAGGGACTCATAAAAGGATCTGGGGAATGGTTCGAGGATCCGGGGACTTGTCTGAGCACCCGGGGAATCATAGAGGGATCCAGGGACTCATACAGGGATCTGGGGAACCGTCCAATGATCCAGGGACTCCTAAAAGGATCCGGGGAATCATCCAAGGATCCAGGGAATCATAGAGGGATTCAGGGACTTATCCAGGGACCCGGGGAATCATCCTAAGATCCAGGGACTCGTCCGGGGATCTGCGGAATCATCCGAGGATCCGGGGACCCGTCCAGGGACCCAGGGAACCATCCAAGGATCCGGGGAATCGTAGAGGGATCCAGGGACTCCTACAGGGATCCGGGAAACCGTCCAATGACCCGGGGACTTGTATGGGGATCCAGGGACTCCTAAAAGGACCCGGGGAATCGTCCAAGGATCCCTGGAATCACAGAGGGATCCAGGGACTCGTATGGGGATCCAGGGACTCATCCAGGGATCCGGGAAACCATCTGAGGATCCGGGGACTCATACAGGGATCCGGGAAACCGTCCAGGGACCCGGGACTCCTCAAAGGATCTGGGGAATCCTAGAGGGATCCAGGGACTCGTACAGGGACCCAGGGAATCATCCGAGGATCTGGGGACTCATCCAGGGATCCCGGGAACCATCTGAGGATCTGGGGAATCAGAGGGATCCAGGGGGATCTGGGGAATCGCAGAGGGATCAGAGGACTCATCCGAGGATCCAGGGATCCATCTGAGGATCTGGGGAATCACAGATGGATCCAGGGACTCATGCAGGGATCCGGAGAACGGTCCGGGGGTCCGAGAAATCCTCCGAGGATCCAGGGACTCGTATGGGGATCTGGGGAATCCTAGAGGGATCCAGGGACTCGTACAGGGATCCGGGGAATCATCCGAGGATCTGGGGACTCATCCCAGGATCCCGGGAAGCATCTGAGGATCTGGGGAATCACAGAGGGATCCAGGGGCTCATACGGGGATCTGGGGAACCGCAGAGGGATCCGAGGGCTCATCCGAGGTATCCAGGGATCCATCTGAGGATCTGGGGAATCACAGATGGATCCAGGGACTCGTACAGGGATCCGGAGAATGGTCCGAGGGTCCGATAAATCATCCGAGGATCCAGGGACTCGTATGGGGATCTGGGGAACCGCAGAGGGATCCGAGGACTCATCCGAGGATCCAGGGATCCATCTGAGGATCTGGGGAATCACAGATGGATCCAGGGACTCGTACAGGGATCCGGAGAACGGTCCGAGAAATCCTCCGAGGATCCAGGGACTCGTATGGGGATCTTGGGGATCACAGATGGATCCAGGGACTCATGCAGGGATCCGGAGAACGGTCCGAGGCTCCGAGAAATCCTCCGAGGATCCAGGGACTCGTACGGGGATCTGGGGAATCCTAGAGGGATCCGGGGGCTCATGCAGGGATCCGCAGAATCCTCCTAAGATCCAGGGACTCGTACGGGGATCCAAAGGATCCGGGGAATCACCCGAGGATCCAGGGTGAACCGCCTGGGGATCCGGGGCACGATCTCCGAGGTTGGGGGGAGGGGCTACCTGGCGGTCTTTGCTATTGGCCAGGCCGGCGAAGGAATCCACACACTGGTCCAACTGGTCCTGGAGCTGCTGGTACCACTGGAGGGTCTCTTCGTCGGACTTGAGCTGGAGCCCTAAAAAAAGACGGTTCGTTTCCGTTTCTATTTGCATTCATTTGGATATGTTTCGCCGATCTCCGGGACGGAAAAGGGCTTACAAAGATGAATAGTTATAATTTATATTTAAAAATAAATATAATTTATACTTGTAATATATATATATATATATATATATATATATATATATATATATATATATAAAATATAATATAATATTATATTATATTATATTATATTATATTATATTATATATATATATATAAAAAAAATGAATATTTATATTTATTTTCATATTTATATTTAAATATAGATTATAAAGATGAATAATTATATTTATGTTTAAATATATATATATATTTATAATATACATATATATATATATATATCATATATATATATATATAAAATAAAGATGAATATTTATATTTATATTCATATTTAAATATAGATTATAAAGATGAATAATTATATTCATATTTAAATATAAATATAATTTATAATATACATATATATATATATATATATATATATATATATGATGAATATTTATATTTAAATATAGATTATAAAGATGAATAATTATATTTACATTTCTGTTTCTATTTGCATTTATTTGGATATATTTCACTGATCTCCGGGACTGAAAATGACTTACAAAGATGAATAATTATAATTTACATCTAAAAATAAATATTATATATATATATATATATATATATATATTAAAGATGAATATTTGTACTTATATTCATATTTATATTTAAATATAGATTATAAAGATGAATAATTATATTTATATTTAAATATAAATATAATTTATATTTATAGTATACATATATATATCTATAGCTATATATCTAATCTATATCATATATAATATATATATATATATAATAAAGATGAATATTTATATTTATATTCATATTTACATTTAAATATAGATTATAAAGATGAATAATTATATTTATATTTAAATATAAATATAATTTATATTTATAATACACACACACACACATATATATATATTTCACATATATATATATTAAAGATGGATATTTATATTTATATTCATATTTATATTTAAATATAGATTATAAAGATGAATAATTATATTTATATTCAAATATAAATATAATTTATATTTATAATATACATCTATCTATCTGTCTATCTATCTAATAAAGATGAATATTTATATTTAAATATAGATTATGGAGATGAATAATTATATTTACATTTCTGTTTCTATTTGCATTTATTTGGATATATTTCACTGATCTCCAGGACTGAAAACAACTTGCAAAGATGAATAATTATAATTTATATTTAAAAATAAATATAATTTATATTTATAATATACATATATATACATATATATATATATATATATATATATATATATATATATATAAAATAAATATGAATATTTATATTTATATTCATATTTATACTTAAATATAGATTATAAAGATGAATAATTATATTTACATTTAAATATAAATATAAATTATAGAGAAAGAGATTATATTTATATTTATTTTGATATTAAATATAAATATAAATATAAATTATATATATATAGAGAGAGAAAGAGATTATATTTATATTTATTTCGATATATTTCACTGAAACTGATCTCCAGGTCTGAAAATGACTTATAAAGATTTATATTTAAATAGAAATAGACATATAATTTACATTTATTATATATATATATATAATATAATATAAATCTATATAATCTATATAAAAATATAGATTATAAAGAGGAATTATTATATTTATATATACATAATAGAGATAGATAGATAGATACAGATAGATAGATATAGATTCTTTATTTTGATATATTTCACTGAAACTGATCTCCAGGACAGAATATGACTTATAAAGATGAATAATTATATTTAAATATAAATATAAATATAATTCATATTTATAATTATATATATTATGAGCATATACATATATATATATATATATATATATATATATATATATATATATATATAAAAATAAAGATGGATAATTATATATTTAAATATAAATATAAATTATTGTGTTTGTGTGTGTGTGTGTGTATATATATATATATATATATATATATATATATATAAATATATAAAATAAAAAATATAGATTATATTTATACTTATGTCAATATATTTCACTGAAACTGATCTCCAGGACTGAAAATGACTTATAAAGATGGATAATTATATTTATATTTAAATAGCTATAGAAATAGAAATTATACTTATATATTATATTATATTATATTATATTATATTATATTATATTATATTATATATATATTATATTAAGTATATAATATTATATATATATATATATATTATATAAATATAGATTATAAAGAAGAATAATTCTATTTATACTTAAATAGAAATAGAAATATAATTTATGTATAATATATATATATATACACACACATATATATAAATATATATATATATATATATATATATATATATATATATATATATAAAATACATATATAAAACATAAAAATATGGATTCCATTTACATTCATTTCGATCTATTTCACTGAAACCGATCTCCGGAACTGAAAAGGACTTCTAAAGATGAATAATGATATTTATATTTAAATATATTTAAATATATTATTAAATTATTGTATTATTAAACATATTATATATTTATTCATATATAAAATATAAACACATACATACAATACATATACAAAAATACATTAAAAAATTGCTTTTATATTTTATATATGTATTGCGCTGACGACTAAATGACGACAATACATATTTAAAATATAAAATTAAAATAAACGTAGATTATATTTAGATTTATTTCGATACATTTCGCTCAAACGCACCGTTTTTCCGGAACCTTCCGGAACTTTCCGGAAGCGGAGCTTTTTGCGGATCCTGGGAGTTGGGCGTTTTCTCGTTTCTCTCGTTTTCCGCCTTCTGGGCCGCCGCCGCTTTTTCCGCTTCCTCTTCCTGCTTCCTGCGCTGGGCGGCGAGGGAGATCTCTTCCCGCAAGCCGGAAACGAGATTCCGCATTTCCAGGAGGGCCTGGTCGGCGGAAGCGAGGTCGGCGGGATCGGGGAATCCTCTCTGAGGAAGGAGGGAAGGAAGGAGGAAGTGAAAAGGAGGAAGGGGAGGGGAAAGAAGGAAGGGGAGGGAGGGAGGAAATGCAAGAAGGAAGGAAGGAGGGAAGGAAGGAAGTGGAAAGAAGGAAGGAAAGGGAGGGAGGGAGGGAGGGAGGGAGGAAGGAAAGGAAGGAATGAAGGAAGGAAGGAAGGAAGGAAGGAAGGGGGAAGAGAGGGAGGGGAAAAGGGAGGGAGAAAGGAGGGAGGGAGGAAGGAGGGAGGGAGGGAGGGAGGGAAGGAAGGAAGGAAGGAAGGAAGTGAAAAAGAGGAAGGGAAGGGAAGGAAAAGGAAAGAAGGAAGGAAGGGGGAAGGGAAGGAAGGAAGGAAGGAAGGAAGGGGGAAGGAAAGGAAGAAAGGGAAATGAAATAAAGGAAAGGGATGAAGGTAGGAAGTGAAAAGAAGGAAGGGAAGGGAGGGAGGAAGGAAAGAAATGCAAGAAGGAAGGAAGGGAAACAAAAGAAAGGAAAAGGAAGGGAAGGAGAAGGAAGGAAGGAAGGATGGATGGGAGGAAGGAAGGAAGGAAGGAAGGGAGGGAGGGAGGGAAAGAAGGAAGGAAGGGAGGGAGGGAGGAAGAAGGAAGGAAATGCAAGAAGGAAGGAAAGGGAAAGGAAGGGGAAGGAAGGAAGTGAAAAGAAGGAAGGGAAGAGAAAAGAAGGAAGGGAAGGGAAAAGAAGGAAGTGAAAAGAAAGAAGGGAAGGGAAAAGAAGGAAGGGAAGGGAAGGGAGGGAGGGAGGGAAGAAAGGAAGGCAATGAAAGAAGGAAGTGAAAAGGAAGGAAGGAAGGAAGGAAGGAAATGCAAGAAGGAAGGAAGGAAGGAAGGAAGGAAGGAAGGAAGGAAATGCAAGAAGGAAGGAAGGAAGTGAAAGAAGGAAGTGAAAAGAAGGGAGGGAAGGGAGGGAGGAAAGGAAAGAAGGAAATACAAGAAGGAAGGAGGGAGGGAAATGCAAGACAGAAAGAAGGAAGGAAGGAAATGCAAGAAGGAAGGAAAGAGGAAGGAAGGAAGGAAGGAGAGAGAGAGAGAGAAAAGGAAAGGAAGAAGGAAGGCAAAAAAGGCAAGAAGGAAGGAAGGAAGGAAGGAAGGAAGGAAGGAAGGAAGGAAGGAAGGACGGAAATGCAAGAAGGAAGGAAAGGAAGGGGAAGGAAGGAAGTGAAAAGAAGGAAAGGAAGAGAAAAGAAGGAAGGGAAAAGAAGGAAGTGAAAAGAAGGAAGGGAAGGGAAAAGAAGGAAGGAAGGGAAGGGAGGGAGGGAGGGAAGAAAGGAAGGGAAAAGGATGGAAGGAAGGGAAAAGGAAGGAAGGAAGGAGGGAGGGAGGGAAATGCAAGACAGAAAGAAGGAAGGAAGGAAATGCAAGAAGGAAGGAAAGAGGAAGAAAGGAAGGAAGGAAATGGAAAGAAGGAAGGAAGGAGAGAGAGAGAGAGAAGGAAAGGAAGAAGGAAGGCAAAAAAGGCAAGAAGGAAGGAAGGAAGGAAGGAAGGAAGGAAATGCAAGAAGGAAGGAAGGAAGTGAAAGGAAGGGGAACGAAAGAAGGAAATGCAAGAAGGAAGGAAGGAAGGAAACGTCGCAGTTTCCACTTCCACTTCCTGCTTCCTGCGTTGGGCGGCGAGGGAGATCTCTTCCCACAAGCCGGAAATGAGATTGCGCATTTCCAGGAGGGCCTGGTCGGCGGAAGCGAGGTCGGCGGGATCGGGGAATCCTCTCTGGGGAAGGAGGGAAGGAAGAAGGAAGTGAAAAGGAGGAAGGGGAGGGAGGGAGAGGAAGGAAGGATGGATGGGAGGAAGGAAGGGAGGGAGGGAGGAAGTAGGAAGGAAATTCAAGAAGGAAGGAAGGGGAAAGGAAGGAAAGGAAGGGTAAGGAAGGAAGTGAAAAGAAGGAAGAGAAAAGAAGGAAGGGAAGGGAAAAGAAGGAAGTGAAAAGAAGGAAGGGGAGGGAGGGAGGGAGGAAATGCAAGAAGGAAGGAAGGAAGGAGGGAAGGAAGGAAGGAAGGAAGTGGAAAGAAGGAAGAAAGGAAGGAGGGAGAGAGGAAGGAAAGGAAGGAAGTGAAAGAAAGAAGGGAAGGAGAGAGGGAGGAAATGCAAGAAGGAAGGAAGGAGGGAAGGAAGGAAGTGGAAAGAAGGAAGGAAAGGGAGGGAGGGAGGAAGGAAAGGAAGGAACGAAGGAAGGAAGGAAGGAAGGAGGAAAGGAGAGAGGGAGGGGAAATGGGAGGGAGAAAGGGAGGGAGGGAGGGAGGGAGGGAAGGAAGGAAGGAAGTGAAAAGAAGGAAGGGAAGGGAAGGAAAGGAAAGGAAAGAAGGAAGGAAGGGAGAAGGGAAGGAAGAAAGGGAAACGAAATAAAGGAAAGGGATGAAGGTAGGAAGTGAAAAGAAGGAAGGGAAGGGAGGGAGGAAGGAAAGAAATGCAAGAAGGAAGGAAGGGAAACGAAAGAAAGGAAAAGGAAGGGAAGGAAGAAAGGTTGTGAAAAGAAGGAAGAGAGGGAGGGAGACAGGAAGGAAGGAAGGAAATGCAAGAAGGAAGGAAGGCAATGTAAGGTGGAAGGAGGAGGAAGGAAGAGAAGGGAAGGGAAGGCAAGAAGGAAGGAAGGAAGGAAGGGAGGGAAGAAGGAAGTGAAAAGAAGGAAGGGGAGGGAGGGAGGGAGGGAGGAAGGGAAAAGAAGGAAGGAAAGAAGGAAGGAAGGAAACGAAGGTAGGAAGGGGAGAGAGGGAGGGAGGGAGGGAGGGAGGGAAGGAAGGAAGGAAGGAAGGGGTGAGAGAGAGAGAGAAGGAAAGAAAGAAAGAGAGAGAAGGAAGTAAGGAGAGTGAGAGAGAAAGAGAAAGAGAGAAAGAAAGAAAGAGAGGGGGAGAGAGAGAGAGAAGGAAGGAAGGAAGGAAAGAAGGGGAGAGAGAGAGAGAGAAGGAGTAAGAGAAAGAAAAAGAAAAAAAAGGAAAGAAAGAAAAGAGAAAGGAAGGAAGGAGGAGAGAGAAGGAAAGAAGGAAGGGGTGAGAGAGAAGGAGGAGAGAGAGAGAGAACAAAGGAAGGGGGGAGAAAGAGAAAGAAAGAAGGAAGGAAGGAAGGAAGGAAGGAAGGAAGGAAGGAAGGAAGGGATGAAGAGAGAAGGAAGGAAGGAAGGAGTGAGAGTGAGAGAGAGGGGGAAAGAAAGAGAGAAAGAGAGAGAGGGAGAGAGAGAGAGAGAGAGAAGGAAGGAAGGAAGGAAGGAAGGAAGGAAGGAAGGAAAGAAGGGGTAGAGAGAGAGAGAGAGAGAGAGAGAGAGAAGGAAGGAGAGTGAGAAGGAAGGAAGGAGAGAGAGAGAGAGTGAGAAGGAGTAAGAGAAAAAAAAAAGAAAGAAAGAAGGAAAGAAAGAAAGAAAAGAGAAAGGAAGGAAGGAGGAGAGAGAAGGAAGGAAGCAAGGAAGGGGGGAGAGAGAGAGAGAAAGAAGGAAGGAAGGAAGGGATGAAAGAAGGAAGGAAGGAAGGGATGAGAGAGAA
>NC_139617.1:50043626-50058626 GCF_964270895.1 Podarcis filfolensis
AAATCCGGCGGAAATTGAAAAAATTGGAAATTTTTTCCGGGGGGAAATTGGAAAATGGGAAAAAAATGGGGAAATCCAGGGGGAAATTGGAAAAAATGGGAAATTCGGGGGGAAATCGGAAAAAATCCAAAAATCCGGGGGAAATGGGAAAATCCAGAGAAAAATGGGGGGAAATCGGGAAATCGAAGTGGAAATCGGGGAAAATCCGGGAGGGAATTGGATAATCCGGCGGAAATTGAAAAAATTGAAAAATCCAGGGGGAAATTGGAAAATCCAGGGGAAATTGGCAAAAAATGGGATAATCCCGGGAGGAAATGGGTGGGAAAATCCGGCGGAAATTGAAAAAATTTGAATTTTTTTCCGGGGGGGAAATTGGAAAACATGGGAAAATCCAGGGGAAATTGGAAAAAATGGGATAATCCAGGGGGGAAATGGGAAAATACGGCGGAAATTGAAAAAAATTGAAATATTTTCCAGGGGGGAAATGGGAAAAAATGGGATAATCCGGGGGCAAATGGGAAAATCCGGGAGGGAATTGGAAAATCCGGCGGACATTGAAAAAATTGGAAATTGGAAAAAATGGGAAATTCGGGGGGAAATTGGAAAAATGTGAAAAACATTGGGATTTTTTTTTTAAAATTGATGCTCTTTTCCCCCCTTTCCAGGTTCAATTTTGTGGCCAAAAAACTGCACAAGCGGCTTCGCCAGTTGGGCGGCTGCCCGTTGCTTCCGCCCGCCTTGGGGGACGACCAGCACGACTTGGGGTGAAATATTATTATTATTATTATTATTATTATTTTATATTACTATTATTATTATTATTATTATTATTTTATATTACTATTATTATTATTATTTTATTATTTTATATTATTATTATTATTATATGTTATGATATTATTATTATTATGTTATATTTTTATTTTTATTTTATTATTTTATTAAATTATGTTATATTATTATGTTATATTGTTATTGTTATTGTTATTATTTTATTAAATTATGTTGTTATTACTATCATTATGTTATATTATGTTATATTATTATTATTATTTTAAATTATTATTATTATTTTATGTTATGTTATGTTATATTGTTATTGTTATTATTACTATTATTATTTTATGTTATGTTATATTATTATTATTATTTTATTATTTTATTAAATTATGTTATGTTGTTATTATTGTTATGTTATATTATTATTATTATTATTATTTTATGTTATGTTATATTGTTATTATTATTATTATTATTTTATTATTTTATTAAATTATGTTATGTTATTATTATTGTTATGTTATGTTATGTTATATTGTTATTGTTTTTATTACTATTATTACTTTATGTTATATTATTATTATTTTATTATTAAATTATGTTGTTATTATTAATATTATGTTATATTATTATTATTATTATTATTTTATGTTATATTATTATTATTATGTTATATTATTATTTTATGTGATGTTATATTGTTATTATTATTATTATTATATTAATATTTTATTAAATTATGTTGTTATTATATTATTATTATTATTATTATTATTATTATTATTATTAAAATTCGGTGTCAGGCTACATGACCGCTGGCTCCCTTTTTACCCTGAATATGCTGAAATTTTTTATTATTATTATTATTATTATTATTATTATTATTATTATTAATGACCGCTGGATCCCTTTCGGTCCTCCTGCAGGCCGGACGCCGCGGTGGATCCCTGGCTAGCGGATCTCTGGGAGAAGATCCTGGCTTTGTATCCTCTTCCTGCCGGCCTGGAAATCCTGAGTCCGGACGTCGTGTAAGCAATATGATTCTAATTTATTAATTTATTATTATTATTATTAGTTGGATGCCCGGCTCAATATCAGCTGCTTATTATTATTATTATTATTATTATTATTATTATTATCATCATCATTATTCCAACCTATTATTATTAGTATTTCCACTTCTTTAATAATAAGATGAATAATATTAAATTATTATTATTATTATTATTATTATTATTATTATTATTATTATTATTAATGACAGGAGCTGCTGGGGAGCCAAACATCCAACCTCATCTTATCCTATTATTATTAATAATAATAATAATGACAGGAGCATCTAAGAATCCTATGAATAATATTAAATTATTATTATTATTATTATTATTATTATTATTATTATTATTTGTGGGATGCCCAGCTCAACATCAGCTGCTTGCATTATTCTTATTTTTATTATTAATGACAGGAGCTGATGGGGAGCCAGGCATCCAACCTTACCTTATATTTATTATTATTCTTATTATTTTTATTATTCATATTATCATTATTATTATTAGTTGGATGCCCAGCTCAACATCAGCTTCTTCTTCTTCTTCTTCCAACCTCTTAATGAATAATATGGATAATATGATAATATGAAAAATAATATGAATATTATTATTATTATTATTATTATTATTATTATTATTATCATTAGTTGGATGCCCGGCTCAACATCAGCTTCTTATTATTCCAACCTCTTAATGAATAATATGAATAATATGAATAATATGAATAATATGATGAGTAATATGAATAATAATATGAATAATATTAAATTATTATTATTATTATTATTATTATTATTATTATTATTATTATTATTATTATTTGGATGCCCGGCTCAATATCAGCTGCTGCTGCTTCTTCTTCTTCTTATTATTATTATGATCATTATTCCAACCTATTATTATTTCCACTTCTTTAATAATAAGATGAAGAATATTAAATTATTATTATTATCATGATTATTATTAATATTATTATTCATATTATTATCATTATTGTTATTATTTGGATGCCCAGCTCAACATCAGCTTCTTATTATTATTCCAACCTCTTAATGAATAATATGAACAATATGATGAGTAATATGAATAATAATATGAATAATATTAATTTTTTTATTATTATTATTATTATTATTATTATTATCATTCTTCCAACCTATTATTATTATTCATTCCACTTCTTTAATAGTAAGATGAATAATATTAAATTATTATTATTATTATTATTATTATTAATATTATTAATATTATTATTAATGTATTATCATTAATATTATTATTATTTGGATGCCCAGCTCAACATCAGCTTCTTCTTATTATTCCAACCTCTTAATGAATATGAATAATATGATGAGTAATATGAATAATAATATGAATAATATGAATTTATTATTATTGTTGTTATTATTATTATTATTATTCCAACCTATTATTATTATTCATTCCACTTCTTTAATAATAAGATGAATAATATTAAATAATTATTATTATTATTATTATTATTATTATTATTAATATTATTAATATTATTATTCATGTTATTATCATTAATATTATTATTATTTGGATGCCCAGCTCAACATCAGCTTCTTCTTCTTATTCCAACCTCTTAATGAATAATATAAATAATATGATGAGTAATATGAATAATAATAATATTAATAATATTAATTTATTATTATTATTATTATTATTATTATTATTATTATTATTATTATTATTATTAGTTGGATGCCCGGCTCAACATCTGCTGCTGCTTCTTCTTATTCTTATTATTCTTATTATCATTCTTCCAACCTATTATTATTATTACTTCCACTTCTTTAATAATAAGATGAATAATATTAAATTATTATTATTATTATTATTATTATTATTATTATTCAATCTGCATTCCTCCTTCCCCTTCCAGCTTGCCTTCCCGCTTCCTCTTCCGTTTCCTCGACGACGGCGACCAATCCGAACCCCCCGAACCCGAGCCGGGTCCCCCGTGCGAATCCCGCCCCTTCCTGGCCCGGGTGCTGACCAATCAGAGAGTGACCTCCGCGTCGCACTTCCAGGACGTCCGGCTGATCGAGTTGGACATTTCCGGATCCGGGATCGAGTGGGTGTTTACTAAGATTATTAATACTAATAAAAGTAATAATAATAATAATAATAATAATAATAATAATAATAATATGGGTCTGTCATTGCTGTATGACTGTATAACATAATAATAGTAATAATAATAATAATAGTAATAATAGTAGTAATAATAATAATAGTAATAATAGTAATAATAATAATAATAATAATAATAATAATAATAATAATAGATTATGCTTAGAGGTGATGTTGAGCCAGGCATCCCACCTCTTATTATTATTATTATTATTATTATTATTATTATTATTATTATTATTATTAGTGGGATGCCCAGCTCAACATCAGCTGCTTGCATTATTCTTATTTTTATTATTATTATTAATAATGACAGGATAATATTATTATTATCATTCCCACTTCTTTTCCCCCTCTTCTTTAATAATAAGAGGAATAATATTAAATTATTATTATTATTATTATTATTATTATTATTATTATTATCATCATCATCATCATCATTAGTATTATTATTATTCCAACCTCTTCTTTTTCCATCTCTCCATCATTAATCCCATTAATGCCGCTTCTCTTCCAGGCTTTTTAAATTATTATTATTATTATTATTATTATTATTATTATTATTATTATTATCATTATCATTATTATGATATCCCTCTTCTTTAATAATAATATGAATAATATATTATTATTATTATTATTATTATTATTATTATTATTATTCCAACCTCTTCTTTTTCCCTCTTCTTTAATAATAATATGAATAATATATTATTATTATTATTATTATTATTATTATTATTATTATTATTCCAACCTCTTCTTTTTCCCTCTTCTTTAATAATAATATGAATAATATATTATTATTATTATTATTAATATTATTATTATTATTATTCAAACCTCTTCTTTTTCCCTCTTCTTTAATAATAATATGAATAATATATTATTATTATTATTATTATTATTATTATTATTATTATTATTATTCCAACCTCTACTTTTTCCACCTCTCCCTCATTAATCCCGCCGGGCGCCACCGCGCTACGTTTCCCCCCAGGGCCGCCGCCGGCGACGTCGCCATGGTCGCCCCCAGCAACGCCCCGGAGGACGTCAACCTCTTCTGCCGCCTCTTGAACCTGGATCCAGAACGCCGCTTCGTCGTCCAGCCGGCCGAGGAAGGTGCGGGTTCGAGTCCGGGCGCCCGGCGCTACGGTTCCCGCCGCCTAGTTTCCACCATCTGGTTCCCAGCGCCTGGTTTCGAGCGCTACGGTTCCCGGCGCCTGGTTCAGGCGGGTCGGGAAGAGGGTTCGGGTTCCCGGCGCTACGGTTCCCAGCGCCTGGTTTCGAGCGCTACGGTTCCCGGCGCCTGGTTCAGGCGGGTCGGGAAGAGGGTTCGGGTTCCCGGCGCTACGGTTCCCGGCGCCTAGTTTCCACCCTCTGGTTCCCGGCGCCTGGTTTCGAGCGCTACGGTTCCCGACGCCTGGTTCATACGGGTCGGGGAGAGGGTTAGGGTTCCCGGCGCTACGGTTCCCAGCGCCTGGTTTAGTGCGCTGCGGTTCCCAGTGCCACAGTTCCCAGCGCCTGGTTTCGAACGCCATGGTTCCCAGTGCTATCTTTCCCAGCGCCTGGTTTAGAGCGCCATGGCTCCCAGTGCTACGGTTCCCAGCGCCTGGTTTTGAGCGCCACGGTTCCCAGTGCCATGGTTCCCGGTGCCTAGTTTCCAGTATCTGATTCCCAGTGCCTGGTTTTGAGTGCTACGGTTCCCAGCGCCTGGTTTCAAGCGCCATGGTTCCCAGTGCTATGGTTCCCAGCGCCTGGTTTAGAGCGCCATGGTTCCCAGTGCTATGGTTCCCAGCGCCTGGTTTCCAGCACCATAGTTCCCAGTGCCACAGTTCCCAGCGCCTGGTTTAGAGCGCCATGGTTCCCAGTGCTATGGTTCCCAGCGCCTGGTTCCCTGCGCCACAGTTCCCAGCGCCTGGTTTAGAGCGCCATGGTTCCCAGTGCTATGGTTCCCAGCGCCTGGTTCCCTGCGCCACAGTTCCCAGCGCCTGGTTTCAAGCGCCTGGTTTCCAGCACCATAGTTCCCAGCGCCCGGTTCCCAGTGCTAAGCTTCCCAGTATCAGGTTCCCAGTGCCATGGTTTCCAACATCAGGTTCCCAGTACCACAGTTCCCAGCACCTGGTTCCCAGTGCCTTGTTCCCAGCGCCTGGTTCCCAGTGCCATGGTTCCCAGCGCCTTGCACCCAGCGCTACAGTTCCCAGCGCCGGGTTCCCAAGGCCTAGATCCCAGTGCCTTGTTCCCAGCGCCTGGTTTCGAACGCTATAGTTCCCAGTACCTAGTTTCCAGCATCTGGTTCCCAGCGCCTGGTTTTGGGCGCCATGTTTCCCAGCGCCTGGGTCCTAGTGCTACGGTTCCCAGCGCCTGGTTTTGGGCGCCATGCTTCCCAGCACCTGGGTCCTAGCGCTACGGTTCCCAGCGCCTGGGTCCTAGTACTACGGTTCCCAGCGCCTGGTTTCCAGCATCCGTTTCCCAGCGCCTGGTTTTGAGCGCCAAGATTCCCAGTGCCACAGTTCCCAGTGCCTGGTTCCCAGCGCCTTGCACCCAGCGCTACAGTTCCCAGCGCCGGGTTCCCAAGGCCTAGATCCCAGTGCCTTGTTCCCAGCGCCTGGTTTCGAGCGCTACATTTCCCAGCGCCTGGTTTCCAGCATCCGTTTCCCAGCGCCTGGTTTTGGGCGCCATGTTTCCCAGCGCCTGGGCCCTAGTGCTACGGTTCCCAGCGCCTGGTTTTGGGCGCCATGCTTCCCAGCGCCTGGGTCCTAGCGCTACATTTCCCAGCGCCTGGTTTGGGGCGCCACAGTTCCCAGCACGTGGTTCCCAGCGCTACGGTTCCCAGCGCCTGGTTCCCAGCGCCACGTTTCCCAGCGCCTGGGTCCTAGCGCTACGGTTCCCAGCGCCTGGTTTTGGGCGCCATGCTTCCCAGCGCCTGGGTCCTAGTGCTACGGTTCCCAGCGCCTGGTTTGGGGCGCCATGCTTCCCAGCGCCTGGGTCCTAGCGCTACGGTTCCCAGCGCCTGGTTTGGGGCGCCACGGTTCCCAGCGCCTGGGTCCTAGTGCTAAGGTTCCCAGCGCCTGGTTTGGGGCGCCATGCTTCCCAGCGCCTGGGTCCTAGTGCTACGGTTCCCAGCGCCTGGTTTGGGGCGCCATGCTTCCCAGCGCCTGGGTCCTAGTGCTACGGTTCCCAGCGCCTGGTTTCGAGCGCCACGTTTCCCAGCGCCTGGGTCCTAGCGCTACGGTTCCCAGCGCCTGGTTTTGGGCGCCATGCTTCCCAGCGCCTGGGTCCTAGCGCTACGGTTCCCAGCGCCTGGTTTGGGGCGCCACGGTTCCCAGCGCCTGGGTCCTAGTGCTAAGGTTCCCAGCGCCTGGTTTGGGGCGCCATGCTTCCCAGCGCCTGGGTCCTAGTGCTACGGTTCCCAGTGCCAAGGTTCCCAGCGCCTGGTTTCGGGCACCATGCTTCTCAGCGCCTGGGTCCTAGCGCTACGGTTCCCAGCGCCTGGTTTTGGGCGCCATGCTTCCCAGCGCCTGGGTCCTAGTGCTACGGTTCCCAGCGCCTGGTTTGGGGCGCCATGCTTCCCAGCGCCTGGGTCCTAGCGCTACGGTTCCCAGCGCCTGGTTTGGGGCGCCACGGTTCCCAGCGCCTGGGTCCTAGTGCAAAGGTTCCCAGCGCCTGGTTTGGGGCGCCATGCTTCCCAGCGCCTGGGTCCTAGTGCTACGGTTCCCAGTGCCAAGGTTCCCAGCGCCTGGTTTCGGGCACCATGCTTCTCAGCGCCTGGGTCCTAGCGCTACGGTTCCCAGCGCCTGGGTCCTAGTGCTACGGTTCCCAGCGCCTGGTTTGGGGCGCCATGCTTCCCAGCGCCTGGGTCCTAGTGCTACGGTTCCCAGCGCCTGGTTTCCAGCATCTGGTTCCCAGTGCCTGGTTTCCGGTATCTGGTTCCCAGTGCCATGGTTCCCAGCGCCTGGTTTCAAGCGCCATGGTTCCCAGCGCCTGGTTCTGAACGCCATAGCTCCCAGCGCTATAGTTCCCAGTGCCTGGTTCTGAACGCCATAGCTCCCAGCGCTATAGTTCCCAGCGCCTGGTTTTGAACGCCATAGCTCCCGGCGCTATAGTTCCCAGCGCCCGGTTTTGAACACCATAGCTCCCAGTGCCATGGTTCCCAGCGCCTGGTTCCCGGTGCCACGGCTCCCAGCGCCTGATTTTGAACGCCATAGCTCCCAGCGCTATAGTTCCCAGCACCACGTTTCCCATCCCCTATTTCCCGCATCTTCTTCCCAGCGCTACAATTCCCAGCGCCCGCTGCCCGATTTGAACCAATCCCAATCGAAACTCACCCATTCCTTCTCTCCCCCCGCCAGGCGCCGCGCTACCATTCCCGCTCCCCCAACCTTGCACCGTCCGGCGCCTGGTGGAAAACTACCTGGACATCGCTAGAACTCCCAGGCGCTCCTTCTTCGAACTCGCCGCCCTGCTCTCCCCCGACGAGCGGGAGCGGGAGAAGCTGGCCGAGTTCGCCTCGGCGCCCGGTCAGGAGGAACTATACGCCTACTGCCACCGGGCGCGCCGGACCACGCTGGAGGTGGGTGAGGGCCGGGAGTTGTAGCGCGCCGGGCGCGCGGGGCCCGGGGTCTGGTTTGGGGCGCTACGGTTCCCAGGGCCAGCGGACGCGGCGGGCGACGCTGGAGGTGGGTGGTGTTGCGGGAGTTGTAGCGCGCCGGGTGTGGGGTGCCAGGGGCACGGGGTCCAGGGTTTGGTTTTGGGCGCTACGGTTCCCGGCGCTACGGTTCCCAGGGGCGGCGGGCGACGTTGGAGGTGGGTGGTGTTGCGGGAAACGTAGCGCGCAGGGCGTGGGGGGCCAGGGTCGGGCGCCCAGCGCTACGGTTCCCAGCGCCTGGTTCGCAATGCCATGGTTCCCGGCGCCTGGTTTTGAGCGCCACAGTTCCCAGCGCCCGGTTTCCAGAGTCTGGTTTGGAGTGCCACGGTTCCCAGCGCTACAGTTCCCAGCGCCTGGTTGCCCTGCGTTTAGTTTCCGGTGCCACAGTTCCCAGCGCCCGGTCTCAAGTGCCATGGTTCCCAGTTTCGAGCGCCTGGTCTTGGGCGCCGCAGTTCCCAGGGCCAGCTTTCGAGTGCTACAGTTCCCAGCGCCTGGTTCCTGGCGCCACGGTTCCCAGAACCTAGTTCCCAGCGCTACAGTTCCCAAGACCAGGTTCCCAGCGCTACAGTTCCCAGTACCAGTTCCCAGCACTACAGTTCCCAGCGCTACAGTTCCCAGCGCTACAGTTCCCAGCACCAGTTTCCCAGTGCCACGGTTCCCAGCGCCTGGTTCCCAGCGCTACAGTTCCCAGCGCTACAGTTCCCAGTGCTACAGTTCCCAGCGCTACAGTTCCCAGCACCAGGTTCCCAGTGCCAGTTCCCAGCACTACAGTTCCCAGCACTACAGTTCCCAGCGCTACAGTTCCCAGCACCAGTTTCCCAGTGCCACGGTTCCCAGCGCCTGGTTTCTAGTATCTGGTTCCCTGTGCCACAGTTCCCAGCGCCTGGTCTCAAGCGCCATGGTTCCCAGTTTCGAGCGCCTGGTTCTCGATTCAACAGCCTGCTCTTGGGCGCCGCAGTTCCCAGGGCCAGGTTTCGAGTGCTGCAGTTCCCAGCGCCTGGTTCCTGGCGCCATGGTTCCCAGAACCTAGTTCCAGCGCCTGGTTCTCGATTCAACAGTTCCCAGCGCCTGGTTTTGGGCGCCACAGTTCCCAGCGCCTGGTTCCGAGTGCCACAGTTCCCAGCACTACAGTTCCCAGCGCCTAGTTCCCAGTCTCTGGTTTCAAGTGCCACAGTTCCCAGCGCCTGGTTTTGGGTGCTACACTTCCCAGTGCCACGGTTCCCAGCGCCTGGTTCGCAGTGCTACAGTTCCCAGCGCCTAGTTCCCAGTCTCTGGCTTCAAGTGCCACAGTTCCTGGCGCCTGGTTTGGGGTGCTACACTTCCCAGTGCCACGGTTCCCAGCGCCTGGTTTCCAGCACTACAGTTCCCAGTGCCACGGTTCCCAGCGCCTGGTTTCCAGCGCCTAGTTCCCAGCACTATAGTTCCCAGCGCCTAGTTCCCAGTATCTGGTTTCAAGTACCACAGTTCCTAGCACTACAGTTCCCAGCGCCTAGTTCCCAGTATCTGGTTTCAAGTGCCACAGTTCCCAGCACTACAGTTCCCAGCGCCTAGTTCCCAGTATCTGGTTTCAAGTGCCACAGTTCCCAGCGCCTGGTTTTGGGTGCTACAGTTCCCAGTGCCACGGTTCCCAGCGCCTGGTTCCCAGCACCAGGTTCCCAGTGACACAGTTCCCAGCGCCTGGTTCCCAGCACTACAGTTCCCAGCGCCTAGTTCCAAGCGCCTAGTTCCCAGTATCTGGTTTCAAGTGCCACGGTTCCCAGCGCCTGTTTTCCAGCACTACAGTTCCCAGCGCCTAGTTCCCAGCACTACAGTTCCCAGCGCCTAGTTCCCAGCGCTACAGTTCCCAGCGCCTAGTTCCCAGCACTACAGTTCCCAGCGCCTGGTTCCCACCACCAGGTTCCCAGCGCCACAGTTCCCAGCGCTACAGTTCCCAGCGCCTAGTTCCCAGTATCTGGTTCCAAGCGCCTGGTTTTGGGTGCCACACTTCCCAGCGCCTGGTTTCTATCATCTTCACTGCTGCGCCCGCCCGTGCTACAACTCCCTTTTTCTCCCGGCGCCAGGTCCTGAGCGACTTCCCCCGGACGGCGGGCGCCATCCCTTGCCGCCTCCTCCTGGACCTCATCCCTCGCACCCGCGCCCGGGCCTTCTCCCTGGCCTCCTCCCCTCTGGTGAGTTCTAGCGCGGGAGTTATAGTTTCCAACCCCGTACTACAATTCCCGTACTATAACTCCCATTTCCCACCAGGCGCTGCCCGGCCGCATCCAGATCCTGGTGGCCGTCGTGCGCTACAAGACGCGCCTGGCGAAGCCCCGGACCGGGCTCTGCTCCAATTGGCTGGCCTCCCTCGACCCGGCGCAGGGTGAGTTGTAGCGCCGGGCGCCGAAATCGGCGCTACGTTTCTTCTGGCGATGTTCTGTGCGCCTGCGCTGCGTTTCTCCTGGATGTCCGCGCTACGTTTCTCTTGCCAGCGCCCCTCAAAGTGCCCAGGCAGCGCTGGACGCCCGCGCTACGTTTCCCCTTCCCGCGCTTCGTCTCCCCTCCCCGCGCTATGTTTCCCCTCCCTGCGCTACATTTCCCCGCGCCCGGACCTGACGCCGCGCTACATTTCTCCTACTAGGGCTGCACCTGACGCCTGACACCCGCGCTACGTTTCCCCCGCGCCCGGTCCTGATGCCCGCGCTACATTTCTCCTACTAGGGCAGGACCTGACGCCGCACTACGTTTCTCTTGCCAGCGCCCCTCAAAGTGCCTGCGCTACGTTTCCCCTCCCCGCGCTACGTTTCTCCCAGACCTGATGCCGCGCTACGTTTCTCTTGCCAGCGCCCCTCAAAGTGCCTGCGCTACGTCTCCCCTCCCCGCACTACGTTTTGCCCGGACCTGACGCCCGCGCTACGTTTCTCTTGCCAGCGCCCCTCAAAGTGCCTGCGCTACATTTCCCCTTCCCGCGCTACGTTTCTCCCAGACCTGACGCCGCGCTATGTTTCTCTTGCCAGCGCCCCTCAAAGTGCCTGCGCTACGTCTCCCCTCCCCGCACTACGTTTTGCCCGGACCTGATGCCCGCGCTACGTTTCTCTTGCCAGCACCCCTCAAAGTGCCTGCGCTACATTTCCCCTTCCCGCGCTACGTCTCCCCTCCCCGCGCTACGTTTCCCCTCCCAGCGCTACGTTTCCCCTCCCAGCGCTACGTTTCCCCTCCCAGCGCTATGTTTCGCCCGGACCTGACGCCGCGCTACGTTTCTCTTGCCAGCACCCCTCAAAGTGCCTGCACTACATCTCCTCTCCCCGCGCTATGTCTCCCCTGCCCGTGCTACGTTTCTCCCGTGTCTGGACCTGACGCTTGTGCTACGTTACTCCTGCCAGGCGCCCGTGCTATGTTTCCCTCCCAGCGCTACGTTTCTCCTGCCAGGCGTCCCACCTCAGAACCTGACGCTCACGCTACGTTACTCCTGCCAGGCGCCCGCGCTACGTTTCTCTTGCCAGCGCCCCTCAAAGTGCCCAGGCAGCGCTGGACGCCCGCGCTATGTTTCCCCTCCCCGCGCTACGTCTCCCCTGCCCACGCTACGTTTCTCCCGCACAGGACCTGACGCTCACGCTACGTTACTCCTGCCAGGCGCCTGCACTATGTTTCCCTGCCAGCGCTATGTTTCCCCTGCTATGTGCCCCACGTCAGGACCTGACGCCCGCGCTACATTTCTCTTGCCAGCGCCCCTCCAAGTTCCCAGGCAGCGCTGGACGCCCGCGCTACGTTTCCCCTTCCCGCGCTACGCCTCCCCTCCCCGCGCTACGTTTCCCCTCCCTGTGCTACGTTTCTCTCGCACCCGGACCTGACGCCGAGATACGTCTCCCCTCCCCGCGCTACGTTTCCCCTCCCCGCGCTACTTCTCCCCTCCCTGCGCTACATTTCCCCCGCGCCCGGACCTGACGCCCGTGCTACGTTTCCCGTCCCCGCGCTACCTTTTGTCCCGCGCCCGGACCTGACACTTGCGCTACGTTACTCCTGCCAGGCGCCCGCGCTATGTTTCCCTGCCAGCGCAACGTCTCCCCTCCCCGCGCTACGTCTCCCCTCCCCGCGCTACGTCTCCCCTCCCCGCGCTACGTCCCCCCTCCCCGCGCTACGTTTCTCCCGCAGCAGGACCTGACGCCCGCGCTACGTTTCTCCTGCCCACGCTACATCTCCCCTCCCGACGCTACATTTCCCCTGCGCCCGGACCTGACGCCATGCTACGTTTCTCCTACTAGGGCAGGACCTGACGCCTGATGCCCGCGCTACGTTTCCCCCGTGCCCGGTCCTGTCACTTGCCAGTGCCCCTGAAAGTGCCCAGGCAGCGCTGGACGCCCACGCTATGTTTTCCCTTCCCGCGCTACGTTTCTCCCGCGCCCGGACCTGACGCTCGCGCTACGTTACTCCTGGCAGGCGCCCGCGCTACGTTTCCCCTCCCAGCGCTACATCTCCCCTCCCCGCGCTACGTTTCCCCCGGACCTGACGCCGTGCTACGTCTCCCCTCCCCGCGCTACGTTTCCCCTCCCTGCGCTACGTTTCCCCCGGACCTGACGCCGTGCTACGTTTCCCCTCCCCGCGCTACGTCTCCCCTCCCCGCGCTACATTTCCCCCGCGCCCGGACCTGACGCTCGCGCTACGTTACTCCTGCCAGGCGCCCGCGCTATGTTTCCCTGCCAGCGCTACGTTTCTCTTGCCAGCGCCCCTCAAAGTGCCCAGGCAGCGCTGGACGCTCACGCTACGTTTCTCCTTCCCGCGCTATGTTTCCCCTCCCCGCGCCCGGACCTGACGCCCGCGCTACGTTTCCCCTTCCATCGCTACGTTTCCCCTTTCTCGCGCTACATTTCTCCTGCGCCAGAACCTGACGCCCGCGCTACGTTTCCCCTTCCCGCGCTACGTTTCTCCCGGACCTGACGCCCGCGCTACGTTTCTCCTCCCCGCGCTACGTTTCCCCTTCCCGCGCTACATTTCTCCTTCCCGCGCTACGTTTCCCCTTCCCGCGCTACATTTCTCCTCCCCGCGCTACATTTCTCCTTCCCGCGCTACGTTTCCCCTCCCCGCGCTACGTATCCCCTTCCCACGCTGTTTCTCCTCCCTGCGCTACGTCTCCCCTGCCCGCGCTACGTTTCCCCTTCCATCGCTACGTTTCCCCTTTCTCGCGCTACATTTCTCCTGCGCCAGAACCTGACGCCCGCGCTACGTTTCCCCTTCCCGCGCTACGTTTCTCCCGGACCTGACGCCCGCGCTACGTTTCCCCTCCCCGCGCTACGTTTCTTCTCCCCGCGCTACGTTTCTCCTCCCCGCGCTATGTTTCCCCTTTCCCGCGCTACGTTTCTCCCGCGCCAGGACCTGACGCCCGCGCTACGTTTCCCCTGCCAGCGCTACGTTTCCCCTTCCCGCGCTACGTTTCCCCTTCCCGCGCTACGCCTCCCCTTCCCGCGCTACGTTTTCCCTCCCCGCGCTACGTTTCCCCCGCGCCCGGACCTGACGCCGCGCTACGTTTCTCCACCCCCCCAGGCGCCGCCCACGTCCCCCTCTGGGTGAAGAAGGGGGCGCTACGGTTCCCGCCGGACCCCGAGACCCCCGTCCTCCTGGTGGCGCCCGGCACCGGGGTGGCGCCCTTCCGCGCTGCAATCCAGGAACGCGTAGCGCAGGGGAAGAGAGGTGGGCGCCTGGTTTGTGAAATTTGCATGGGATTTAAATAATGGGCGGGGCGTGAATAAGAAATTATTATTATTATTGTTGTTGTTGTTTTATTATTATTATATATTATTATTATTATTATTATTGTTTTATTATTATTATTATAGTATTATTATTCTTGTTGTTATATTATTATTATTATTTTATTATTATTATATATTATTATTATTATTTTATTATATTATTATTTTATTATTATTATTATTCTTGTTGTTTGTTGTTGTTGTTTTTATTATTATTATATTTTATTATTATTATTGTTGTTGTTTTATTATTATAGTAATAATAATACTATAATAATAATAAAACAATAATAATAATTCTTGTTGTTATATTATTATTATTATTATTTTATTATTATTATATATTATTATTATTATTTTATTATATTATTCTTGTTGTTATATTATTATTATTATTATTATTATTTTATTATATTATATTATTTTATTATTATTATTATTATTATTATTATTATTATATTATATTATTGTTGTTGTTGTTATTGTTATTATATTATTATTATATCATTATTATTATATTATATTTTATTTTTTTTATTATTTTTATTTTATTTTTTATTATTTTATTATTTTATTAAATTATGTTATGTTATTATCATTATGTTATATTATGTTATATTATTATTATTTT
>NC_139617.1:50063626-50081126 GCF_964270895.1 Podarcis filfolensis
CCCATAATCCTCTGGGCGCTACAGTTCCCAGAATCCTCTGGGGCGCTACAGTTCCCGGCGCCTAGTACTGGGAATAAATGGATTATTGTTACTGGTTGGGTTTGCGTTTGGCGCTACGGTTCCCAGAATCCTCTGGGGTGCTACGGTTCCCAGAATCCTCTGGGGGCGCTATGGTTCCCAGAATCCTCGGGGCGCTACGGTTCCCAGAATCCTCTGGGCGCTACGGTTCCCAGAATCCTCTGGGGTGCTACGGTTCCCAGAATCCTCTTGGGCGCTACAGTTCCCAGAATCCTCGGGGCGCTACGGTTCCCAGAATCCTCTGGGCGCTACGGTTCCCAGAATCCTCTGGGGTGCTACGGTTCCCAGAATCCTCTTGGGCGCTACAGTTCCCAGAATCCTCGGGGCGCTACGGTTCCCAGAATCCTCTTGGGTGATGCGGTTTCCGGCGCCTGGTACTGGTTGGGTTTCTGTTTGGCGCTACGGTTCCCAGAATCCTCTGGGCGCTACAGTTCCCAGAATCCTCAGGGCACTACAGTTCCCAGAATCCTCTTGGGCGCTACGGTTCCCGGCGCCCGGTACTGGGAATAAATGGATTATTGTTACTGGTTGGGTTTCTGTTTGGCGCTACGGTTCCCAGAATCCTCTGGGCGCTACGGTTCCCAGAATCCTCTGGGGCGCTACGGTTTCCGGCGCCTGGTACTGGTTGGGTTTCTCTTTGGCGCTATAGTTCCCAGAATCCTCTGGGCGCTACGGTTTCCGGCGCCCGGTACTGGTTGGGTTTCTGTTTGGCGCTATAGTTCCCAGAATCCTCTGGGCGCTACGGTTCCCAGAATCCTATGGGCGCTACGGTTCCCAGAATCCTCTGGGCGCTATAGTTCCCAGAATCCTCTGGGCGCTACGGTTCCCAGAATCCTCTGGGTGCTACAGTTCCCAGAATCCTCTGGTGCGCTACGGTTCCCGGCGCCTGGTACTGGAAATAAATGGATTATTGTTACTGGTTGGGTTTCTGTTTGGCGCTATGGTTCCCAGAATCCTCTGGGGTGCTACAGTTCCCAGAATCCTCTGGGGCGCTACGGTTCCCAGAATCCTCTAGGCGCCACGGTTCCCAGAATCCTCGGGGCGCTACGGTTCCCAGAATCCTCTGGGCGCTACGGTTCCCAGGCACTTTGAATGAACTGTGATTGCCCTGAATGAACTACAGTTCCCAGGTGCCTTCAGTAACGCGATTGCCCTGAATGAACTACAGTTCCCAGGCGCCTGGAATGATCTCAATGGCCCTGAATGAACTACAGTTCACAGGCGCCTTGAGTGAAATGCGGTTGCCCTGAATGAACTACAGTTCCCAGGCGCCTTGAGTGAAATGCGGTTGCCCTGAATGAACTACAGTTCCCAGGCGCCTGGAATGATCTGAATTGCCCTGAATGAACTACAGTTCCCAGGCGCCTGGAATGACCTGATTGCCCTGAATGAACTACAGTTCCCAGGCGCCTTGAATGAACTGATTGCACTGAATGAACTACAGTTCCCAGGCGCCTGGAATGACCTGCGATTGCCCTGAATAAACTACAGTTCCCAGGTGCCTTGAATGACCTGATTGCCCTGAATGAAATACAGTTCCCAGGCACTTTGAATGAACTGTGATTGCCCTGAATGAACTACAGTTCCCAGGCGCCTTGAATCACCCGTAATTGCCCTGAATGAAATACAGTTCCCAGGCGCCTTCAACAGTTCCCAGAATCCTCTGGGCGCTACGGTTCCCAGGCGCTTTGAATGGACTGTGATTGCCCTGAATGAACTACAGTTCCCAGGTGCCTTGAATCACCCGTAATTGCCCTGAATGAACTACAGTTCCCAGGCGCCTTGAATGACCTGCGATTGGCCTGAATGAACTACAGTTCCCAGGCACCTTGAATGCCCTGATTGCCCTGAATAAACTACAGTTCCCAGGCGCCTTGAGTGAGGTGATTGCCCTGAATGAACTACAGTTCCCAAGCGCCTTGAATGAACTGTGATTGCCCTGAATGAACTACAGTTCCCAGGCGCCTGGAATGAGCTGTGATTGCCCTGAATGAACTACAGTTCCCAGGCGCCTTGAATGAACTGTGATTGCCCTGAATGAACTACAGTTCCCAGGCGCCTTGAATGACCTGCAATTGCCCTGAATGAGCTACAGTTCCCAGGCGCCTTGAATGACCTGTAATTGCCCTGGATGAACTACAGTTCCCAGGCGCCCGGAATGATCTCAATCGCCCTGAACGAACTATAATTCCCTTGCACCTTGAATGACCTGCTTGCCCTGAATGAACTACAGTTCCCAGGCGCCTGGAATGACCTGCGATTGCCCTGAATAAACTACAGTTCCCAGGTGCCTTGAATGACCTGATTGCCCTGAATGAAATACAGTTCCCAGGCGCCTTCAACAGTTCCCAGAATCCTCTGGGCACTACGGTTCCCAGAATCCTCTGGGCGCTACGGTTCCCAGAATCCTCTGGGCGCTACGGTTCCCAGGCGCTTTGAATGGACTGTGATTGCCCTGAATGAACTACAGTTCCCAGGCGCCTTGAATGACCTGATTGCCCTGAATGAACTACAGTTCCCAGGCCCCTTGAATGACGTGATTGCCGAGTGAACTCTAGTTCCCAGGCGCCTGGAATGATCTCAATTGCCCTGAATGAACTACAGTTCCCAGGCGCCTTGAGTGAAATGCAGTTGCCCTGATCGAACTACAATTCCCTTGCACCGTGAATGACCTGATTGCCCTGAATGAACTACAGTTCCCAGGCGCCGTGAGTGAAGTGCAGTTGCCCTGAATGAACTACAGTTCCCAGGCGCCTTGAATGAACTGTGATTGCCCTGGATGAACTACAGTTCCCTTGCACCTTGAGTGACGTGATTGCCCTGAGTGAACTACAGTTCCCAGGTGCCTGGAATGAGCTGCGATTGCCCTGAGTGAACTACAGTTCCCAGGTGCCTGGAATGAGCTGCGATTGCCCTGAATGAACTACAGTTCCCAGGCGCCCGGAATGACCTGTAATTGCCCTGAATGAACTACAGTTCCCAGGTGCCTTGAATGACCTGTAATTGCCCTGAATGAACTACAGTTCCCAGGCGGTTTGAATGGACTGCGATTGCCCTGAATGAACTACAGTTCCCAGGCGCTTTGAATGAACTGTGATTGCCCTGAATGAACTACAGTTCCCAGGTGCCTTGAATGACCTGTAATTGCCCTGAATGAACTACAGTTCCCAGGTGCCTTGAATGACCTGTGATTGCCCCGGATGAACTACAGTTCCCAGGCGCTTTGAATGAACTGCGGTTGCCCTGAATGAACTACAGTTCCCAGGCGCCTTGAATCACCCGTAATTGCCCTGAATGAACTACAGTTCCCAGGCGCCTTGAATGACCTGTGCTTGCCCTGAATGAACTACAGTTCCCAGGCACCCTGAATAAACTAGGGTTCCCATGCGCCCGGAATGACCTGCGATCGCCCTGAACGAACTACAATTCCCTTGCACCTTGAATGACCTGATTGCCCTGAATGAACTGTAGTTCCCAGGCGCCTGGAATGATCTCAATTGCCCTGAATGAACTACAGTTCCCAGGCGCTTTGAATGAACTGCGGTTGCCCTGAATGAGCTACAGTTCCCAGGCGCCTTGAAGCGCCTGTAATTGCCCTGAACGAACTACAGTTCCCAGGCGCCTTGAGTGATGTGATTGCCCTGAATGAACTACGGTTCCCAGGTGCTTTGAACGAGCTGAGATATCACTGAGCAAACTAAGGTTCCCAGCGCCCTACAGTTCCCGGCGCCCAGTACCCAGGTAATTGGTACCCGGGAAATAGGGAGGAAGGAGAGTGATAGGGAGGAAGGAGAGTAATAGGGAGGGAGGAGAGTAATAGGGAGGGAGGAGAGTGATTGGCACCCAGGAAGTAGGGAGGAAGGAGAGTAATAGGGAGGGAGGAGAGTAATAGGGAGGGAGGAGAGTAATAGGGAGGGAGGAGAGTGATTGGCACCCAGGAAGTAGGGAGGGAGGAGAGTAATAGGGAGGAATGAGAGTGATGGGGGGGTGAGAGTAATTGGTACCCAGAGTAATTTGTGGGTATTTGGTACTCAGGAAATAGGGAGGAGAGTAATTGGTTCCCAGGAAGTAGGGAGGAAGAAGAGTAACGGAGGAAGAAGAGTAATAGGGAGGAAGGAGAGTGATTGGTACCCAGGAAGTAGGGAGGAAGGAGAGTAATTGGTGCCCAGGAAGTAGGGAGGAAGCAGAGTAACAGGGACGAAGAAGAGTAATAGGGAGGAAGGAGAGTGATTGGTACCCAGGAAGTAGGGAGGAAGCAGAGTAACAGGGACGAAGAAGAGTAATAGGGAGGAAGGAGAGTGATTGGTACCCAGGAAGTAGGGAGGAAGCAGAGTAACAGGGAGGAAGAAGAATAATAGGGAGGAAGGAGAGTGATTGGTACCCAGGAAGTAGAGTGATTTGTATTTGGTATCCAGGAAGTAGGGAGGAAGGAGAGTCATTGGTACCCAGGAAGTAGGGAGGAAGGAGAGTAATAGGGAGGAAGGAGAGTAATTGCTACCCAGGAAGTAGGGAGGAAGGAGAGTAATAGGGCGGAAGATTAATTGGTACCCAGGAAGTAGGAAGTAGAGTGATTTGTGAGTATTTGGTACCCAGGAAATAGGGAGGATGGAGAGTAGTTGGTGAGTGATTGGTACTCAGGAAGTGGGGAGGAAGGAGAGTGATAGAGAGGGAGGAGAGTAATAGGGAGGAAGGAGAGTGACTGGTACACAGGAAGTAGGAAGTAGAGTGATTTGTGAGCAATCGGTACTCAGGAAGTAGGGAGGGAACAATTGGTGAGTAATCGGTACCCAGGAAGAAGGGAGGGAGGGAGTGCTTGGTGAGTAATTGGTACCCAGGAAGTAGGGAGGAAGCAGAGTGACAGGGAGGGAGGAGAGTAATTGGTACCCAGGAAGTAGGAAGGAGAGTGATTTGTGAGTATTTGGTACCCAGGAAATAGGGAGGATGGAGAGTAGTTGGTGAGTGATCGGTACTCAGGAAGTAGGGAGGGGGAGTGATTGGTGAGTAATCGGTACTCAGGAAGTGGGTAGGAAGGAGAGTAATTGGTACCCAGGAAATGGGGAGGAAGGAGAGTAATAGGGAGGAAGGAGAGTGATAGGGAGGAAGGAGAGTAATAGGGAGGGAGGAGAGTAATTGGCACCCCGGAAATGGGGAGGGAGAGTAATAGGGAGGAAGGAGAGTGACTGGTACCCAGGAAGTAGGAAGTAGAGTGATTTATGAGTATTTGGTACTCAGGAAATAGTGGGGTGGAGAGTGATTTGTGAGTAATCGGTACTCAGGAAATAGGAAGGAAGGAGAGTAGTTGAGTAATCGGTGCTCAGGAAGTAGGGAGGGAGGGAATAATTGGTGAGTAATTGGTACTCAGGAAGTGGGGAGGAAGGAGAGTAGTTGGTGGGTGGGTGGTACTCAGGAAATAGGGAGGAAGGAGCATAGTTGTGAGTAATTGGTACTCAGGAAGCAGGGAGGAAGGAGAGTGATTGGTGACTGATTGGTACTCAGGAAATAGGGAGGAAGCATAGTAATTGGTACCCAGGGAGGAGGGAGGAAGAGGAAAACAATGCTCCAAGGAAAGTAATTGGTACCCAGGGAGGAAGAGGATGGGGAGGGCGAGGGGTTCCCCCCTGGAGGATAGCAATTGGTACCCAGGGAGGAAGAGGAAAACGATGCTCTGAGGAGAGTAATTGGTACCCAGGAAATAGGAAGGATTGAGAGTAATTGGTACCCGAGGAGGAAGAGGAGGAAGAGGGAAATGATGCTCCAAGGTGAGTAGTTGGTACCCAGGGAGGATGGAGGAAGAGGATGGAGAAGGTGAGGGGTTCCCCCCCTGGAGGGGAGTAATTGGTACCCAGGGAGGAGGAAGAGGGTGAGAGGCCGAGGGATTACTTTCCTGGAATGAAAACGATGCTCCAAGGAGAGTAATTAGTACCCAGGGAGGAAGGAGAAGAAAGATGGGGAAGGATGGAGAGGAAACAGACGCTCTGAGAAGAGTAATAGGTACCCGGAGAGGGAGAGGGTGGAGGGTTTCCCGCTGGAGGAGAGTAATAGGTACCCAGGAAGGAGGAAGAGGATGGAGAGGCCGAGGGATTGTTTTCCTGGGAGGAAAACGATGCTCCGAGGAGAGTAATTGGTACTCGGGGAGGAGGGAGGTAGAGCATCCCTGGACCTCTCAATCTCCGCCCCCCCTTCCTCCTCCTCGGGTACCACTCCTACTTGAAGCATCCTTCTACTTCCTGTCTCCTCCTGCCTCCTTCCTCCTCCTCCTTCCTCCTCCTTGGGTACCTTCTACTTCCTCCTGCATCCTTCCTCTTCCTCCTTGGGTACATTCTACTTCCTCCTTCCTCCTCCTCCTTGAAGCATCCTTCTACTTCCTGTCTCCTCCTGCATCCTTCCTCCTCTTCCTCCTTGGGTACCACTCTGAGCATCAGTTTCCTTCCAGGAAAATAATCCCTCGGCCTCTCCATCCTCTTCCTCCCTGGGTACCAATTCCTCTCCTCAGAGCATCGTTTTCCTTCCGGGAAAATAATACCTCGGCCTCTCCATCCTCTTCCTCCTTCTTCCCTGGGTACCAATTACCCCTCGCCCTCTCCACCCTCTCCCTCTCTGGGTACCAATTGCTCTCCCCGCAGCATCGTTTTCCTTCCGGGAAAATCATCCCCCAGCCTCTCACCCTCTTCCTCCTCCTTCCCTGGGTACCAATTACTCTCCTTGGAGCATCATTTTCCTTGGGGGGGGGAACCCTTCAGCCTCTCCATCCTCTTCCTCCTTCCCCCCTGGGTACCAATTACCCCTCGCCCTCTCCATCCTCTTCCTCCCTGGGTACCAATTCCTCTCCTCGGAGCATCGTTTTCCTTCCGGGAAAATAATCCCTCGCCCTCTCCATCCTCTTCCTCCCTGGGTACCAATTCCTCTCCTCGGAGCATCGTTTTCCTTCCGGGAAAATAATCCCTCGGCCTCTCCATCCTCTTCCTCCCTGGGTACCAATTCCTCTCCTCGGAGCATCGTTTTCCTTCCGGGAAAATAATACCTCGGCCTCTCCATCCTCTTCCTCCTTCTTCCCTGGGTACCAATTACCCCTCGCCCTCTCCACCCTCTCCCTCTCTGGGTACCAATTGCTCTCCCCGCAGCATCGTTTTCCTTCCGGGAAAATCATCCCCCAGCCTCTCACCCTCTTCCTCCTCCTTCCCTGGGTACCAATTACTCTCCTTGGAGCCTTGGGGGGGGGAACCCTTCAGCCTCTCCATCCTCTTCCTCCTTCCCCCCTGGGTACCAATTACCCCTCGCCCTCTCCATCCTCTTCCTCCCTGGGTACCAATTCCTCTCCTCGGAGCATCGTTTTCCTTCCGGGAAAATAATCCCTCGCCCTCTCCATCCTCTTCCTCCCTGGGTACCAATCCCTCTCCCTGCAGCATCGTTTTCCTTCCGGGAAACTAATCCCTCGCCCTCTCCATCCTCTTCCTCCCTGGGTACCAATCGCTCTCCCCGCAGCATCATTTTCCTTCCAGGAAACTAATCCCTCGGCCTCTCACCCTCTTCCTCCCTGGGTACCAATTACCCTTCACATAGCTTCTGTTTCCTCTCCATCCTCTTCCTCCTTCCCCCCTGGGTACCAATTACTCTCCTCCAGGGGGAAAACCCCTCTCCCACCTCCTCCTCTCTGGGTACCAATTACTCTCCTTGGAGCATCATTTTCCTTGGGGGGGGAATCCTTCAGCCTCTCCATCCTCTTCCTCCTTCCCCCTGGGTACCAATTACCCCTCGCCCTCTCCATCCTCTTCCTCCCTGAGTACCAATTCCTCTCCTCCAGGGGCAAACCCTTCCCCTTCTCCATCCTCTTCCTCCCTGGGTACCAATTACTCTTCTCAGAGCATCTGTTTCCTCTCCATCCTCCTCCTCCTCCATCCTCCCCCCTTCTTCTCCCTCCCTGGGTACCAATTCCTCTCCTCGGAGCATCGTTTTCCTTCCGGGAAAATAATACCTCGGCCTCTCCATCCTCTTCCTCCTTCCTCCTGGGTACCAATTCCTCTCCTCCAGGGTGGAAACCCCTCTCCCACCTCCTCCTCCTCCCTGGGTACCAATTACTCTCCTTGCAGCATCGTTTTCCTTCCGGGGAAAATAATCCCTCGGCCTTGTTTTCCTCTCCCTCCTCCTCCTCCTCCCTGGGTACCAATTACTCTCCTCCAGCGGGAAACCCTCCACCCTCTCCCTCTCTGGGTACCTATTACTCTTCTCAGAGCGTCTGTTTCCTCTCCATCCTCCTCCCCTCCCCCTTCTTCCCTCCTCCCTGGGTACCAATTACTCTCCATCCTCCCTATTTCCTGGATACCAATTACTCTCCTCGGAGCATCTCTTTCCTCTTCCTCCCTCCTTACTGGGTACCAATCACTCTCCTTCCTCGCCATTTCCTGAGTACCAATTACTCTCCTTCATCGCCATTTCCTGGGTACCAATTACTCCCCTTCCTCCCTATTACTCTCCTTCCTCCCTATTTCCTGGGTACCAATTACTCTCCTCCAGTGGGGAAACCCTCCACCCTCTCCATCCTCTCCCTCTCTGGGTACCAATTACTCTCCTTGGAGCATCATTTTCCTTGGGGGGAAATCCTTCAGCCTCTCCATCCTCTTCCTCCTTCCCCCCTGGGTACCAATCACCCCTCTCCCTCTCCATCCTCTTCCTCCCTGGGTACCAATTCCTCTCCTCGGAGCATCGTTTTCTTTCCGGGAAAATAATACCTCACCCTCTCCATGCTCTTCCTCCCTGGGTACCAATTACTCTTCACATAGCTTCTGTTTCCTCTCCATCCTCCTCCTCCTCCATACTCACCCCTCCTCCCTCCCTGGGTACCAATTCCTCTCCCCGCAGCATCCTTTTCCTTCCGGGAAAATAATCCCTCGCCCTCTCCATCCTCTTCCTCCCTGAGTACCAGTTCCTTTCCTCCAGGGGCAAACCCTTCCCCTTCTCCATCCTCTTCCTCCCTGGGTACCAATTACTCTTCACATAGCTTCTGTTTCCTCTCCATCCTCCTCCTCCTCCATCCTCCTCCCCTTCTTCTCCCTCCCTGGGTACCAATTCCTCTCCTCGGAGCATCGTTTTCCTTCCGGGGAAAATAACCCCTCGGCCTTGTTTTCCTCTCCCTCCTCCTCCTCCTCCCTGGGTACCAATTACTCTCCTCCCGCGGGAAACCCTCCACCCTCTCCATCCTCTCCCTCTCTGGGTACCAATTACTCTCCTTGGAGCATCATTTTCCTTGGGGGGGGTGAATCCTTCAGCCTCTCCATCCTCTTCCTCCTTCCCCCCTGGGTACCAATTACCCCTCACCCTCTCCATCCTCTTCCTCCCTGGGTACCAATTACTCTCCCCGGAGCATCGTTTTCCTTCCGGGAAACTAATCCCTTGGCCTCTCCATCCTCTTCCTCCTTCTTCCCTGGGTACCAATTACTCTCCTCCAGGGGGAAAACCCCTCTCCCTCCTCCTCCTCCTCCCTGGGTACCAATTGCTCTCCCCGCAGCATCGTTTTCCTTCCGGGGAAAATAATCCCTCGGCCTTGTTTTCCTCTCCCTCCTCCTCCTCCCTGGGTACCAATTACTCTCCTCCCGCGGGAAACCCTCCACCCTCTCCATCCTCTTCCTCCCTGGGTACCAATTACTCTTCACATAGCTTCTGTTTCCTCTCCATCCTCCTCCTCCTCCATCCTCCCCCCCTTTCTCCTCCCTCACTGGGTACCAATTGCTCTCCTCGGAGCATCGTTTTCCTTCCGGGAAAATAACCCCCCAGCCTCTCATCCTCTTCCTCCTTCCTCCCTGGGTACCAATTACCCCTCGCCCTCTCCATCCTCTTCTTCCCTGGGTACCAATTCCTCTCCTCGGAGCATCGTTTTCCTTCCGGGAAAATAATCCCTCGGCCTCTCCATCCTCTTCCCCCTTCTTCCCTGGGTACCAATTACTCTCCTCCAGGGGGCAAACCCTCCACCCTCTCCATCCTCTCCCTCTCTGGGTACCAATTACTCTCCTTGGAGCATCATTTTCCTTGGGGGGGTGAATCCTTCAGCCTCTCCATCCTCTTCCTCCTTCCTCCCTGGGTACCAATTACCCCTTGCCCTCTCCATCCTCTTCCTCCCTGGGTACCAATTACTCTCCTCGGAGCATCGTTTTCCTTCCGGGAAACTAATCCCTCCGCCTCTCCATCCTCTTCCTCCCTGAGTACCAATTCCTCTCCTCCAGGGACAAACTCTCTCCCTTCTCCATCCTCTTCCTCCCTGGGTACCAATTACTCTTCACATAGCTTCTGTTTCCTCTCCATCCTCCTCCTCCTCCATCCTCTTCCTCCTTCCCCCCTGGGTACCAATTACCCCTCGCCCTCTCCATCCTCTTCCTCCCTGGGTACCAATTCCTCTCCTCGGAGCACCGTTTTCCTTCCGGGAAAATAATCCCTCGGCCTCTCCATCCTCTTCCTCCTTCCCCCTGGGTACCAATTACTCTCCTCCAGGGGGAAAACCCCTCTCCCACCTCTTCCTCCCTGGGTACCAATTACTCTCCTTGCAGCATCGTTTTCCTTCCGGGGAAAATAATCCCTCGGCCTTGTTTTCCTCTCCCCCCTCCTCCTCCCTGGGTACCAATTACTCTCCTCCAGCGGGAAACCCTCCACCCTCTCCATCCTCTCCCTCTCTGGGTACCAATTATTCTCCTTGGAGCATCATTTTCCTTGGGGGAGGGAATCCTTCAGCCTCTCCATCCTCTTCCTCCTTCCCCCTGGGTACCAATCACCCCTCTCCCTCTCCATCCTCTTCCTCCCTGAGTACCAATTCCTCTCCTCCAGGGTCAAACCCTTCCCCTTCTCCATCCTCTTCCTCCCTGGGTACCAATTACTCTTCACATAGCTTCTGTTTCCTCTCCATCCTCCTCCTCCTCCATCCTCCCCCCCCTCTCCTCCCTCCCTGGGTACCAATTCCTCTCCCCGCAGCATCGTTTTCCTTCCGGGAAAATAATCCCTCGGCCTCTCCATCCTCTTCCTCCTTCCCCCCTGGGTCCCAATTACCCCTCGCCCTCTCCATCCTCCTCCTCCTCCATCCTCCCCCCCCTCTCCTCCCTCCCTGGGTACCAATTCCTCTCCCCGCAGCATCGTTTTCCTTCCGGGGAAAATAATCCCTCGGCCTTGTTTTCCTCTCCCTCTCTGGGTACCAATTACTCTCCTTGGAGCATCATTTTCCTTGGGGGGGGGTGAATCCTTCAGCCTCTCCATCCTCTTCCTCCTTCCTCCCTGGGTACCAATTACCCCTTGCCCTCTCCATCCTCTTCCTCCTTGGGTACCAATTACTCTTCACATAGCTTCTCTTTCCTCTCCATCCTCCTCCTCCACCACCATCCCCCCCTTCTCCCTCCCTGGGTACAAATTCCTCTCCTCGGAGCATCGTTTTCCTCCCAGGAAAATAATCCCTCGGCCTCTCCATCCTCTTCCTCCCTGGGTACCAATTCCTCTCCCTGCAGCATCATTTTCCTTCCAGGAAAATAATACCTCGCCCTCTCCATCCTCTTCCTCCCTGGGTACCAATTCCTCTCCTCCAGCGGGAAACCCTCCACCCTCTCCATCCTCCCCCTCTCTGGGTACCAATTACTCTCCTTGGAGCATCATTTTCCTTGGGGTGTGTGAATCCTTCAGCCTCTCCATCCTCTTCCTCCTTCCCCCCTGGGTACCAATTACCCCTCGCCCTCTCCATCCTCTTCCTCCCTGGGTACCAATTACTCTTCACATAGCTTCTGTTTCCTCTCCATCCTCTTCCCCCTTCTCCTCCCTCCCTGGGTACCAATTCCTCTCCCCGCAGCATCGTTTTCCTTCCGGGAAAACAATCCCTCGGCCTCTCCATCCTCTTCCTCCTTCCCCCCCTGGGTACCAATTATCCCTCGCCCTCTCCATCCTCTTCCTCCCTGGGTACCAATTCCTCTCCTCCAGGGGCAAACCCTCCACCCTCTCTGTCCTCTCCCTCTCTGGGTACCAATTACTCTCCTTGGAGCATCATTTTCCTTGGGGGGGGGATTCTTCAGCCTCTCCATCCTCTTCCTCCTTCCCCCCTGGGTACCAATTACCCCTCGCCCTCTCCATCCTCTTCCTCCCTGAGTACCAATTCCTCTCCTCCAGGGGCAAACCCTTCCCCTTCTCCATCCGCTTCCTCCCTGGGTACCAATTACTCTTCACATAGCTTCTGTTTCCTCTCCATCCTCCTCCTCCTCCATCCTCCCCCCCTTCTCCTCCCTTCCTGGGTACCAATTGCTCTCCCCGCAGCATCGTTTTCCTTCTGGGAAAATAATCCCTCGACCTCTCCATCCTCTTCCTCCTTCCTCCTGGGTACCAATTACTCTCCTCCAGGGGAAAAACCCCTCTCCCTCCTCCTCCTCCCTGGGTACCAATTACTCTCCTCCAGCGGGAAACCCTCCACCCTCTCCATCCTCTCCCTCTCTGGGTACCAATTACTCTCCTTGGAGCATCATTTTCCTTGGGGGGGGGAATCCTTCAGCCTCTCCATCCTCTTCCTCCTTCCCCCCTGGGTACCAATTACCCCTCGCCCTCTCCATCCTCTCCCTCCCTGAGTACCAATTACTCTCCTCCAGCGGGAAACCCTCCACCCTCTCCACCCTCTCCCTCCCTGGGTACCAATTACTCCCCTTGGAGCATCATTTTCCTTGGGGGGGGGAATCCCTCGGCCTCTCCATCCTCTTCCTCCCTGAGTACCAATTCCTCTCCTTGCAGCATCGTTTTCCTTCCGGGAAACTAATCCCTTGCCCTCTCCATCCTCTTCCTCCCTGGGTACCAATTACTCGCATCGGAGCATCAGAGCATCGTTTTCCGGGTGGGGGAATTCCTCGCCTCTCCATCCTCTTCCTCCTTCTTCCCTGGGTACCAATTCCTTTCCTCCAGCTGAAAACCCTCTCCATCCTCCTCCTCCTCCTTGGGTACCTATTACTCTTCTCGGAGCATCTTTCCCCTCTCCATCCATCCTCTTCCTCCCTGGGTACCAATCCCTCTCCCAGCATCTTTTCCTTCTCCATCCATCCATCCTTCCTCCCCTCCCTCCGTCCCTGCCAATCTCCCAGCATCCTCCTCCGCAGGAAGTCCCGCCCCCCTCCATCCCTTCATCCTCCAATCCCTCCTCCCCCTCCCCTCCTCCGTCCCTTGGGTACCATTCCTGCATCCCGATTGGACCTGCCAATCATCCATCAATTCTTACTCTTCCGAAGCAGGAAGATTGTCAAGCAGGAAGATTGACAGGAGGGCGGGACAAACACACACACCCCCCCGAAAAAAATACTCCCGCCTTCCTTCTTTCTCCCGTTCGTCGCAGCGTCCTTCCCTGCATCCCTTTCAACATCCTGGGTACCAGAGAATCTCCCTCCTCCCAGCATCCTCCCCTCCTCCGCAGGAAGTCCCGCCCCCTTTCCTCCCCCCTTCCTCCTCCTCCTCCCTCCACCAACCGGATCATCAGGTACCATTCCAGTATCTTTTCCTCCATCCCCTTGGGTACCATTCCTGCATCCCGATTGGACCTGCCGATCGTCCATCATATTTTTGGGGAGGGGAGGAAGCAGGGAGATTGACAGGAGGGCGGGACTAACACCACCACCCCCCCCCCGAAAAAATACTCTGGCCTTCCTTCCTCCCGTCCGCCGCAGCATCCCTCTCCGCATCTTTGGGTACCAATTTGCACCAGAGCGTCTTTCCATCCTTCCTCCTTCTCTGCGTCTTTGGGTACCAATTGGGATCTGAGCATCCTTCATCCTTCCCTGCATCCCTCTCAGCATCTTTGGGTACCAATTTGAGCATCTTTCCCTGCACCCTCAACCTCCTGGGTACCAATTTCGACCAGAGCATCCTTCCATCCTTCCCTGCATCCCTCTCAGCATCTTTGGGTACCGATTTGAGCATCTTTCCCTGCACCCTCAACCTCCTGGGTACCAATTTGGACCAGAGCATCTTTCCATCCTTCCCTGCATCCCTCTCAGCATCTTTGGGTACCGATTTGAGCATCTTTCCCTGCACCCTCAACCTCCTGGGTACCAATTTCGACCAGAGCATCTTTCCATCCTTCCCTGCATCCCTCTCAGCATCTTTGGGTACCGATTTGAGCATCTTTCCCTGCACCCTCAACCTCCTGGGTACCAATTTGGACCAGAGCATCTTTTCATCCTTCCCTGCATCCCTCTCAGCATCTTTGGGTACCAATTTTGACCAGAGCATCCTTCCTCCTTCTCTGCACCCCTCTCCGCATCCCGGGTACCACTCTGCCTCCCTCTGAGCATCCTTCATCCTTCTCCGCATCCCGGGTACCACTCAGCATCCTTCCTCCTTCTCAGCATCTTTGGGTACCAATTTGCACCAGAGCATCTTTCCATCCTTCCCTGCATCCCTCTCAACCTCCTGGGTACCAGAGCATCTCCCTGGGTACCAATTGGGATCTGAGCATCCGGCATCCTTACCTGCATCCCAGGTACCAATTTTGACCAGAGCATCCTTCCTCCTTCTCTGCACCCCTCTCCGCATCCCGGGTACCACTCTGCCTCCCTCGCAGCATCCTTCCTCCTCTGCATCCCTTGCAGCATATTTGGGTACCAATTTGCACCAGAGCATCTTTCCATCCTTCCTCCTTCCCTGCATCCCTCTCAACCTCCTGGGTACCAGAGCATCTCCCTGGGTACCAATTGGGAGCAGAGCATCTTTGCTTCCTTCCTCCTTCCCTGCATCCTCAGCATCCTGGGTACCAATTGGGATCTGAGCATCCTGCATCCTTACCTGCATCCCGGGTACCAATTTTGACCAGAACATCCTTCCTCCTTCTCAGCATCCTTCCTCCTCTTCAGCATCCCTCTCCGCATCCCGGGTACCACTCAGCATCCTTCCCTGCATCCCTCTCAACCTCCTGGGTACCAGAGCATCTCCCTGGGTACCAACTGGGAGCAGAGCATCTTTCCATCCTTCCTCCTTCCCTGCATCCTCAGCATCCTGGGTACCAATTGGGATCCCTTGCAGCATCCCGGGTACCACTTTGGACCGCAGCATCCTTCCTCCTTCTCCGCATCCCGGGTACCACTCTGCCTCCCTCTCAGCATCCTTCATCCTTCCCTGCATCCCTCTGAGCATCTTTCCTCCTCCACATCCCTCTCCGCATCCCGGGTACCAATTTGGACCTGAGCATCTTTCCATCCTTCCTCCTTCTCTACATCCCTCTGAGCATCTTTGGGTACCAATTTGGACCTGAGCATCTTTCCACCCTCTGAGCATCTTTGGGTACCAATTTGGACCTGAGCATCTTTCCATCCTTCCCTGCATCCCTCTGAGCATCTTTGGGTACCAATTTGGACCTGAGCATCTTTCCATCCTTCCTCTGCATCCCTCTGAGCATCTTTGGGTACCAATTTGGACCTGAGCATCTTTCCATCCTTCCTCTGCATCCCTCTGAGCATCTTTGGGTACCAATTTGGACCTGAGCATCTTTCCATCCTTCCCTGCATCCCTCTGAGCATCTTTGGGTACCAATTTGGACCTGAGCATCTTTCCATCCTTCCTCCTTCTCTGCATCCCTCTGAGCATCTTTGGGTACCAATTTGGACCTGAGCATCTTTCCATCCTTCCTCCTTCTCTGCATCCCTCTGAGCATCTTTGGGTACCAATTTGGACCTGAGCATCTTTCCATCCTTCCCTGCATCCCTCTGAGCATCTTTGGGTACCAATTTGGACCTGAGCATCTTTCCATCCTTCCCTGCATCCCTCTGAGCATCTTTGGGTACCAATTTGGACCTGAGCATCTTTCCATCCTTCCCTGCATCCCTCTCAGCATCCCGGGTACCAATTTGGACCTGAGCATCTTTCCATCCTTCTCTGCATCCCTCTCAGCATCCCGGGTACCAATTTGGACCTGAGCATCTTTCCATCCTTCCTCCTTCTCCGCATCCCTCTGAGCATCTTTGGGTACCAATTTGGACCTGAGCATCTTTCCATCCTTCCTCTGCATCCCTCTGAGCATCTTTGGGTACCAATTTGGACCTGAGCATCTTTCCATCCTTCCTCCTTCTCCGCATCCCTTTGAGCATCTTTGGGTACCAATTTGGACCTGAGCATCTTTCCATCCTTCTCCGCATCCCTTTGAGCATCTTTGGGTACCAATTTGGACCTGAGCATCTTTCCATCCTTCCCTGCATCCCTCTGAGCATCTTTGGGTACCAATTTGGACCTGAGCATCTTTCCATCCTTCCTCTGCATCCCTCTGAGCATCTTTGGGTACCAATTTGGACCTGAGCATCTTTCCATCCTTCCCTGCATCCCTCTGAGCATCTTTGGGTACCAATTTGGACCTGAGCATCTTTCCATCCTTCTCTGCATCCCTTTGAGCATCTTTGGGTACCAATTTGGACCTGAGCATCTTTCCATCCTTCCCTGCATCCCTCTGAGCATCTTTGGGTACCAATTTGGACCTGAGCATCTTTCCATCCTCCCTCCTCCTCCGCATCCCTTGGAGCATCCCGGGTGATTGACAGGAGGGCGGGACAAACACCCCAATCAAACGGGGAATCAATATTGAGAATTCAGGGGGTGGGACTAAGTGACCGTAGCTGTCGCCTGTCAATCAATATCTAGAATTCAGGGAGGGGTGGAGCTAAATGACGATCGTTCTCCCCTGTCAATCAAACGGCCAATCAATAGCGAGCATTCCGCCTCCTGTCAATCACCCTAGCCCTCCCCGCTGTCAATCATCCTGGGAGATTCCACCCGCCATTCGCCCCCCCTGTCAATCGTCCTGTCAATCATCCCTTTGAGCATCCCGGGTACCAATTTGGACCTGAGCATCTTTCCATCCTTCCTCCTTCTCTGCATCCCTCTCAGCATCTTTGGGTACCAGTTTTGAGCATCCTCCTCCTCCTCGTCCAATCGGATCGCCCGGAAGGCAAGGACCGCCCCTTCTTCTGGAAGCTTACGGAAAGTCGGAGTCGCCCGGCGCCTGATTGATTGACTGACAGGTGAGAAGGGAAGGGAAAGACCCTGAAATGATGGAGAATGATTGACAGGGGAGGGCTGGGGTGATTGACACGGGCAACGATGTTCGCTTAGCTCCACCCCCTGAATCCCAGCTGGAATATCCCCGGATGATTGACAGGGGAGGGTTAGATGGATTGACAGGATAGCGGGGAGTGAATGGCAGCTGGAATATCCCAGGATGATTGACAGGGGGAATGAATGGCGGCTGGAATATCCCAGGATGATTGACGGGGAATGAATGGCGGCTGGAATATCTCAGGATGATTGACATGGTGGAAGAAGGGCGGCTGGAATTTCCCTGGATGATTGACAGGGGGAGTAATGGCGGCTGGAATCTCCCAGGATGATTGACGGGGGGATGAATGGCGGCTGGGATATCCCAGGATGATTGACAGGGGGAATAATGAGT
>NC_139617.1:50086126-50108626 GCF_964270895.1 Podarcis filfolensis
TTCCTCCCATGGAAAATCCCCTCTAGGGTTCTAGAACTCTATGGTAAGCTTTCCTGGCGTGGGAAAATCCCCTCTAGGCTTCTAGAACTCTATGGAAATGCATTCTGTAAAAAAAAGGGGGGGGAAATCCCCTCTAGGCTTCTGGAACTCTATGGAAATGCATTCTGTTAAAAGGGGGGGGGGGGAAATCCTCTCTAGGCTTCTAGAACTCTATGGAAATGCATTCATTCTGTTAAAAAGGGGGGGAAAATCCCCTCTAGGCTTCTAGAACTCTATGGAAATGCATTCTGTCAAAAAAGGAAAAATCCTCTCTAGGCTTCTGGAACTCTATGGAAATGCATTCTGTTAACAAAAGGAAAAATCCTCTCTAGGCTTCTAGAACTCTATGGTAATGCATTCCGTTTAAAAGGGAAAAATCCTCTCTAGGCTTCTAGAACTCTATGGAAATGCATTCTGTCAAAAAAAGGAAAAATCCTCTCTAGGCTTCTAGAACTCTATGGAAATGCATTCTGTCAAAAAAGGGGAAAATCCTCTCTAGGCTTCTAGAACTCTATGGAAATGCATTCTGTCAAAAAAGGAAAAATCCTCTCTAGGCTTCTAGAACTCTATGGAAATGCATTCTGTCAAAAAAGGGGGGGGAATCCTCTCTAGGCTTCTAGAACTCTATGGAAATGCATTCTCTCAAAAGAGGAAAAATCCTCTCTAGGCTTCTAGAACTCTATGGAAATGCATGCCATTAAAAAAAAATAAGGACTCACATGGAAAATCCCCTCTAGGCTTCCAGAACTCTATGGCAATGCCCGCTCTTCAAAACAGGAAACGGAATCAGCTTCCCTCGCCTGCGAAATCCCCTCTAGGACCCCAGAACTCTATGGCATGTCGGGAAACGAATTCGGATGTCCTAGAACTCTATGGTGCCTGTCGGGAAACGAGTTCGAATCTCGCCGTCCCCTCTAGCCTCTCTCTCTCTCTCTCTGCTTCCTCCCCCAGGTCCTCCGGCCGCCGCCATCCCTTCCTTCCCGCCCCCAGGAGGATGCGTCCCCGGGCCCGCCTCAAAACCCCCACTTCCTCTTCCTGCCCCGCCTCCCGACGTTAGCCAGGTGACCGCCCTCCTCATGTCCTGCCTCAAGGGGCCTCCGGGGCCCAACAGGAAGTTCCATGAGCTCAGCAGGAAGTTCCCCAACGACGACCTCCTCGCCAACAGGAAGTTCAACGAGGCCAACAGGATGTTCCCCCCCAACGACGACCTCCTCGCCAACAGGAAGTTCAACGAGGCCAACAGGAAGTTCCCCAACGACGACCTCCTCGCCAACAGGAAGTTCAACGAGGCCAACAGGAAGTTCCCCCCCAACGACGACCTCCTCGCCAACAGGAAGTTCAACGAGGCCAACAGGAAGTTCCCCCCCAACGACGTCCTCGCCGACAGGAAGTTCCCCCCCGACGACTTCCTCCCCAGCAGGAAGTACCCCGCCGGCGACAGAATCGCCGGCAGGAAGTTCCCCCCCAACGACGAGCTCCTCGCCAACAGGAAGTTCAGCGAGGCCAACAGGAAGTTCCCCCCCGACGACTTCCTCCCCAGCAGGAAGTACCCCCCCGGCGACGTCATCGCCAACGAGGGCGTGGCCAAGGCCCTGGACCCGCCCCCCCTCTTCTACCCGGCGACCGGGGAGGTGATCGCCAACCAGTACGCCGTGCCGGCCAGTCCTCCCAGCGCCGAATCCCTAGAGTGCCCCACCTGCGGCCACGCCTACAACTCCGCCCACAAGAGGCCCCGCCTCCTCTCCTGCCTCCATTCGGTCTGCGAAGAATGCCTTCAGATCCTCTACGAATCGTGTCCCAAGTACAAGTTCATTTCCTGCCCCTCGTGCAAACGTGAAACGGTCCTTTTCACCGACTACGGATTGGCCGCCCTGGCCGTCAACACCCGCCTCCTGGCCCGCCTCCCCCCGGCCGACCCGGCCAATCGCAACCCGCCGCCCTGGGGGGCCGGCGAATCGGAGAGGGGCTGCTACCAGAGCTTCCGGCAGTATTGCGGGGCGGCGTGCAACTGCCGGGTGAGGAATCCCGTGGCGTCCTGCGCCGTCATGTGACTCGAACCCGGGACCAGTTGGATTTCCCCCAGGATTCCTGCACCGTCATGTGACTCGGACCCGGGACCTGGGAGATGGACTCGAACCCGGGACCCGTCGGATTTCCCCCGGGGTTACTGCACTGTCACGTGACTCGAACCCGGGACCCTGTCGATTTGTGCACTGTCATGTGACTCGGACCCGGGACACGGGACATGGACTCGAACCCGGGACCTGGGAGCCCGTTGTCTCCTGCGCCATGATGGTTCTCGAACCCGGGACCCGTCGGATTTCCCCCGGGGTTGCTGCCCCGTTGTGTGACTCGAACCCTGGACCCTGTCATATGATTCGAACCCGGGACCCTGTCATGGGACTTGAACGCGGGACGCCATCATGTGATTCAAACCCGGGACATGGGAGGCTGGAGTGGGACTTGAACCCGGGACACGGGACATGGACTCGAACCCGGGACCCGTCGGATCCTGCACTGTCATGGGACTTGAACCCGGGACGCCATCATGTGATTCAAACCCGGGACATGGGAGGCTGGAGTGGGACTCGAACCCGGGACCAAGGAGGCCCTCATGTGATTTGAACCCGGGACATGGACTCGAACCCGGGACCAGTCGGATTTCCCCCGGGTTCCCTGCCCCATTGTGTGACTTGAACCCGGGACCCCGTCGATTCCTGCACCGTCATGGGACTCGAACCTGGGAGGCCGGAGTGGGATTCGAACCCAGAGCCCGGGACCCTGTCATGTGATTCGAACCCGGGACACAGGAGGCCGGAATGGGATTCAAACCCGGAGCCCGGAAGAACGTCATGGGAACCCAGAGCATGTGACTTGAACCCGGGACACGGGACTTCAACCCAGGACATGGGACCCGTCATGTGATTCGAACCCGCAACCTGGCACCCGTCATGTGACTTGAACCCGGAGCCTGGAAGCCCGTCATGTGACTTGAACCCGGGACATGGGACCCGTCATGTGATTCGAACCCGGGACACAGGAGGCCGGAATGGGATTTGAACCCGGAGCCCGGAAGAGCATAATGTGATTCGAACCCAGGACTCAGGAGCCTGTCATGTGATTCCCGGACTTGAACCCGGGAGATGGAAGGCCGGAGTGGGACTTGAACCCGGAGCCCCCAACCATGTCATGTGACTCGAACCCGCAACCTGGCACCCGGGAGCCCGTCATGTGACTCGAACCCGGAGCCCGGAAGTCACGTGATTCGAACCCGGAGCCCGGAAGTCATGTGACTCGAACCCGGAGCCTGGAAACCCGTCACGTGATTCGAACCCGTATCCCAAATCCAAATTCCTTTCCTGTCCGTCTTGCAAGAGGGAGAGCGTCCTCTTCACCCATTGGCCGCCCTGGCCGTCAACACCCGCCTCCTGGCCCGCCTCCCCCCGGCCGACCCGGCCAATCGCAACCCGCCGCCCTGGGGCGCCGGCGAATCGGAGAGGGGCTGCTACCAGAGCTTCCGGCAGTACTGCGGGGCGGCGTGCAACTGCCGGGTGAGGAATCCCGTGGCGTCCTGCGCTGTCATGTGACTCGGACCCGGGACACGGGACCCGTCAAATTTCCCCCAGGATTCCTGCACCGTCATGTGACTCGAACCCAGGGCACGTACTCGAACCCGGGACCTGGGACCTGGGAGCCCGTTGTCATGGTTCTCGAACCCGGGACCCGGGAGATGGACTCGAACCCAGGAGATGCAAGCCCAGGACGGGACTCGAACCCGGGACGGGTCGGATTTCCCCCGGGGTTACTGCACTGTCACGTGACTGGAACCTGGGACCCTGTCGCTTCCTGCACTGTCATGTGACTCGGACCCGGGACCCAGGAGATGAACTCGAACCCGGGACCTGGGAGCCCGTTGTCTCCTGCGCCATCATGGTTCTCGAACCCGGGACCCGTCGGATTTCCCACGGGGTTGCTGCCCTGTCACGTGACTCGAACCCGGGACCCTGTCGATTCCTGCGCTGTCATGTGACTCGAACCCGGGACCCTGTCACGTGATTCGAACCCGGGACCCTGTCATGGGACTTGAACGCGGGACGCCATCACGTGATTCAAACCCGGGACATGGGAGGCTGGAGTGGGAGTTGAACCCGGGACACGGGACATGGACTCGAACCCGGGACCTGGGAGCCCGTTGTCTCCTGCGCCATGATGGTTCTCGAACCCGGGACCCGTCGCATTTCCCCAGGGTCACATGACTCGAACCCGGGACCCTGTCATGTGATTCGAACCCGGGACGTGGGAGGCTGGAGTGGGACTCGAACCCGGGACCGAGGAGGCTGTCATGTGATTTGAACCCAGGGCCCGGGATATGGACTCGAACCCGGGAGCTGCAAGCCCAGAACGGGACTCGAACCCGGAACGGTCGGATTTCCCCCGGGTTCCCTGCCCCACTGTGTGACTTGAACCCAGGACCCCGTCAATTCCTGCACCGTCATGGGACTCGAACCCGGGAGGCCGGAGTGGGATTCGAACCCGGAGCCCGGGACCCTGTCATGTGATTTGAACCCGGGACACAGGAGGCCGGAATGGGATTTGAACCCGGAGCCCGGAAGAACGTCATGGGAACCCAGAGCATGTGACTTGAACCCGGGACACGGGACTTCAACCCAGGACATGGGACCGGTCATGTGATTCGAACCCGCAACCTGGCACCTGTCATGTGACTCGAACCCGGAGCCTGGAAGCCCGTCATGTGACTTGAACCCGGGACATGGGACCCGTCATGTGATCTGAACCCGGGACACAGGAGGCCGGAATGGGATTCGAACCCGGAGCCCGGAAGAGCGTCATGTGATTCGAACCCGGGACCCTGTCATGTGATTCGAACCCAGGACTCAGGAGCCTGTCATGTGATTCCCGGACTTGAACCCGGGAGATGGAAGGCCGGAGTGGGACTTGAACCCGGAGCCCCCAACCATGTCATGTGAGTCGAACCCGCAACCTGGCACCCGTCATGTGACTTGAACCCGGAGCTTGGAAGCCCGCCATGTGACTCGAACCCGGAGCCCGGAAGTCATGTGATTCGAACCCGGATCCCGGAAGTCACGTGATTCGAACCCGGAGCCCAGAAGTCATGTGATTCGAACCCGGAGCCCGGAAGTCACGTGATTCGAACCCGCATCCCAAATCCAAGTTCATTTCCTGCCCCTCGTGCAAACGTGAAACGGTCCTCTTCACCGACTACGGATTGGCCGCCCTGGCCGTCAACACCCGCCTCCTGGCCCGCCTCCCCCCGGCCGACCCGGCCAATCGCAACCCGCCGCCCTGGGGGGCCGGCGAATCGGAGAGGGGCTGCTACCAGAGCTTCCGGCAGTACTGCGGGGCGGCGTGTAACTGCCGGGTGAGGAATCCCGTGGCGTCCTGCGCCGTCATGTGACTCGAACCCGGGACCAGTTGGATTTCCCCCAGGCTTTCTGCACCATCATGGGACTCGAACCCGGGACCAGTCAGATTTCCCCCGGGTTTCCTGCCCCATTGTGTGACTTGAACCCGGGACCCGGGATATGGACTCGAACCCGGGACCAGTCGGATTTCCCCCAGGCTTTCTGCACCATCATGGGACTCGAACCCGGGACCAGCCGGATTTCCCCCAGGTTTCCTGCCCCATTGTGTGACTCGAACCCGGAACCTTGTCATGGGACCGGAAGCCGGGAGGCCGGAGTGGTATTCGAACCCGGGACACGGGAGGCTGGAGTGGGATTTGAACCCAGAGCCTGGAGGCCCATCATGTGACTCGAACCCGGGACATGGGATATGGACTCGAACCCGGGACCAGTCGGATTTCCCCCGGGGTCACGTGATTCAAGGGAGGCCGGAATGGGATTCGAACCCGGAGCCCGGAAGAGCGTCATGTGATTCGAACCCGGGACCCTGTCATGTGATTCGAACCCAGGACTCAGGAGCCTGTCATGTGATTCCCGGACTTGAACCCGGGAGATGGAAGGCCGGAGTGGGACTTGAACCCGGAGCCCCCAAACATGTCATGTGAGTCGAACCCGCAACCTGGCACCCGGGAGCCCGTCATGTGACTCGAACCCGGAGCCTGGAAGTCACGTGATTCGAACCCGGAGCCCGTCATGGGATTCGAACCCAGGAGCCCGTCTTATGATTTGAACCCGCAGCCCAGAAGAACGTCATGCAACTCGAACCCGGAACCCGGGAGCCCCAACCATGTCATGTGAGTCGAACCCGGAGCCTGGAAGCCCGTCATGCGATTCGAACCGGGAGCCCGGAAGTCACGTGATTCGAACCCGGAGCCAGAAGTCACGTGATTCGAACCCGCACCCCAAATCCAAATTCCTTTCCTGCCCCTCCTGCAAACGGGAAACGGTCCTCTTCACCGACTACGGATTGGCCGCCCTGGCCGTCAAGACCCGCCTCCTGGCCCGCCTCCCCCCGGCCGACCCGGCCAATCGCAACCCGCCGCCCTGGGGCGCCGGCGAATCGGAGAGGGGCTGCTACCAGAGCTTCCGGCAGTATTGCGGGGCGGCGTGCAACTGCCGGGTGAGGAATCCCGTGGCGTCCTGCGCCGTCATGTGACTCGGACCCGGGACCCGGGACCCGTCAAATTTCCCCCAGGGCATTTCCCACGGGGTTACTGCACTGTCATGTGACTTGAACCCGGGACCTGGGAGATGGACTCGAACCCGGGAGCCGCAAGCCCAGAACGGGACTCGAACCCGGGACCGGTCGGATTTCCCCCGGGGTTACTGCACTGTCACGTGACTCGAACCCGGGACCTGGGAGATGGACTCGAACCGGGGACACAGGACCCGTCGAATTTCCCCCGGGCTTTCTGCACCATCATGGGACTCGAACCCGGGACCCCGTCGATTCCTGCACCATCATGGTTCTCGAACCCGGGACCGGGCGGATTTCCCCCGGGTTTCCTGCCCCATTGTGTGACTTGAACCCGGGACCCGGGAGATGGACTCGAACCGGGGACACAGGACCCGTCGAATTTCCCCCGGGCTTTCTGCACCATCATGGGACTCGAACCCGGGACCCCGTCGATTCCTGCACCATCATGGGACTCGAACCCGGGACCTTGTCATGGGACTCGAACCCGGGACCTTGTCATGGGACTCGAACCCGGGAGGCCGGAGTGGGATTCGAACCCAGGACCCGGGATATGGACTGCAAGCCCAGAACGGGACTCAAACCCGGGACCGGTCGGATTTCCCCCCGGGTTCCCTGCCCCATTGTGTGACTCGAACCCAGGACCCGGGACATGGACTCGAACCGGGGACCCGTCGAATTTCCCCGAGGCTTTCTGCACCGTCATGGGACTCGAACCCACGACCCTGTCATGGGACTTGAACCCGGGACCAGGGACCCCGTCATCTGATTCGAACCCAGAGCCCGGAAGCCCGTCATGTGATTCAAACCCGGGACCTTGTCATGGGACTCGAACCCGGGAACCTGTCATGGGACTTGAACCCGGGACACCATCATGTGGTGTCCCATCAAACCCGGGACATGGGAGGCTGGAGTGGGACTCGAACCCGGGACCAAGGAGGCCGTCATGTGATTTGAACCCAGGACTCGAACCTGGGAGCTGCAAGCCCAGAACGGGACTTGAACCCGGGACCAGTCGGATTTCCCCCAGGCTTTCTGCACCGTCATGGGACTCGAACCCGGGACCTGCAAGCCCAGAAGGGGACTCGAACCCGCGACCCTGCCATGGGACTTGCACCCGGGACCAGGGAACCCGTCATGTGATTCGAACCCGGGACCCTGTCATGTGATTCGAACCCAGGACTCAGGAGCCCGTCATGTGATTCGAACCCAGAGCCCGGAAGCCCATCATGTGATTCGAACCCGGGACCTTGTCATGTGATTCGAACCCAGAGCCCGGAAGCCCGTCATGTGATTCGAGCCCGGGACCCTGTCATGTGATTCGAACCCGGAGCCTGGAAGCCCGTCATGTGATTCGAACCCGGGACCCTGTCACGTGACTTGAACCCGGGACCAGGGACCCCGTCATGTGATTCGAACCCAGGACTCAGGAGCCCGTCATGTGATTCGAACCCGTATCCCAAATCCAAATCCCTTTCCTGTCCGTCTTGCAAGAGGGAGCGCGTCCTCTTCACCCATTGGCCGCCCTGGCCGTCAAGACCCGCCTCCTGGCGACCCGGCCAATCGGGGAGAGGGTGGGAAGCCGGTGGGTCATGTGACTCGGACCCGGGACAACGTCGTTTCCTGCACCGTCATGGGATTCGAACCCGGAGCCTGGAAGCCCGTCATGTGACTTGAACCCGGGACAAGGGACCCGTCATGTCATTCGAACCCGGGACACAGGAGGCCGAAATGGGATTCGAACCCGGAGCCTCAAAGAACGTCATGGGACTCGAACCCAGGACCCTGTCATGTGACTCGAACCCTCCACCTGGAAGGATTTGGATTCGAACCCGGAGAATGGAAGCCCATCATGTGATTCGAACCTGGGACCCTGTCGTGTGATTCGAACCCGGGACACAGGAGGCCGGAAGGGGATTTGAACCCGGAGCCCGGAAGCCCATCATGTAACTTGAACCCGGGACACGGGACCCATCATGTCATTCGAACCCGGGACACAGGAGTCCGGAATGGGATTCGAACCCGGAGCCCTGAAGAACGTCATGGGACTCGAACCCAGGACCCTGTCATGTGACTTGAACCCTCCACCCGGGATTCGAACCCGGAGAATGGAAGCCCATCATGGGATTCAAACCCGGAGCCCGGATTTGGAGCCAGGACCCCGCCATGGGACTTGAACCCGCAACCCGGGACCCTGTCATCGGACTCGAACCCAGGACCAGGGACCCTGTCAAGTGATTCGAACCCGCAACCCGGATCCCTGTCAAGGGACTCGAACCCGCAACCCGGATCCCTGTCATGGGACTCAAACCCGCAACCCGGGACCCAGTCATGTCACTCGAACCCAGGACCAGGGACCCTGTCAAGTGATTCGAACCCGGAACCAGGGACCCAGTCATGTCATTCGAACCCAGGACCAGGGACCCTGTCAAGTGATTCGAACCCGCAACCCGGGACCCAGTCATGTCATTTGAACCCAGGACCAGGGACCCTTTCATGGGACTCGAACCCGGGACATGGGACACCGTCGTCATGTCACTCGAACCCGGGACCAGGGACCCTGTCAAGTGATTCGAACCCGCAACCTGGACCCTTTCATGGGACTCGAACCCGCAACCCGGGACCCAGTCATGTCACTCGAACCCTGGACCAGGGACCCTGTCAAGTGATTCGAACCCGCAACCCGGGACCCTTTAATGGGACTCGAACCCGCAACCCGGATCCCTGTCATGGAACTCGAACCTGCAACCCGGGACCCAGTCATGTCACTCGAACCCAGGACCAGAGACCCTGTCAAGTGATTCGAACCCGGAACCCGGGACCCTTTCATGGGACTTGAACACACAACCCGGGACCCAGTCATGTCACTCGAACCCAGGACCATGGACCCTGTCATGGGACTCGAACCCGGGACCCGGGACCCTTTCATGGGACTTGAACCCGGATCCCCATCATGTGACTCGAACCCTTGACCCGGGAGGATTGGGATTCGAACCCGGAGAACGGAAGCCCATCATGTGATTCGAACCCGCAACCCGGGACCCTGTCATGGGACTCGAACCCGCAACCCGGATCCCTTTCATGGGACTCGAACCCGCAACCCGGATCCCTGTCATGGGACTCGAACCCGCAACCCGGATCCCTTTCATGGGACTCGAACCCGCAACCCGGGACCCTTTCATGGGACTTGAACCCGCAACCCGGGACCCAGTCATGGGACTTGAACCCGCAACCCGGGACCCAGTCATGGGACTTGAACCCGCAACCCGGATCCCTGTCATGGGACTCGAACCCGCAACCCGGGACCTCCTGTGACATCAAGTCACTCGAACCCGGGACCTGTCGCATTTCCCCCAGGGCTGCCATCTTTGATTCCAGCGCTCGAACCCAGGACCCGCCCCATCATGTGACTCGAACCCGGGACCCGCCATCTATTCCGGGCTCTGTGATTGGATGGTTTACGGGCGCCGGACAACGGCGCTCTGCGATTGGACGATTTCGAGGCTCTGTCGCCGGGCAGATTACGGACGTCGCCCGACGGAGCTCTGCGATTGGACGATTTCGAGGCTCTGCTGCCGGGCGGATTATGGACGTCGCCCGACGGAGCTCTGCTATTGGACGATCTCGAGGCTCTGTTGCCAGGCGGATTACGGACGTCGCCCGACGGAGCTCTGCGATTGGACGATTTCGAGGCTCTGTCGCCGGGCGGATTACGGACGTCGCCCAACAGAGCTCTGTCATTGGACGATTTCCAGCCTCCGTCCAACGGGACTCTGTCATTGGACGATGTGGGGCTCTGTCGCCGGGCAGTTTATGGGCATAGTGCTCTGGGATTGGACGATTTCCGGCCGCCACCCAATGGGAGGATTTCCAGGCTCTGTCGCCGGGCGGTTTCCAGGCAATCGGCCAAGGGGACTCTGTCATTGGACGACTTCAGGGCTCTGTTGCCGGGCAGTTTTCGTTCGCTGCTCAACGGAGCTCTGTCATTGGACGATTTCCAGGCTCCGCCCAACGGGACTCTGTCATTGGACGACTTCAGGGCTCTGTCGCCGGGCGGTTTTCGTCCGCTCCTCAATGGGACTCTGTCATTGGGTGACTTCAGGGCTCTGTCGCCGGGCGGTTTACAGGCTCCACCCAACGTACCTCCCTGATTGGACGATTTCCAGGCTCCGCCCAACGGGACTCTGTCATTGGGCAACTTCAGGGCTCTGTTGCCGGGCGGTTTACGGACGCCGCCCAACGGGACTCTGTCATTGGACGATTTCCAGGCTCCGCCCAACGGGACTCTGTCATTGGACGACTTCAGGGCTCTGTCGCCGGGCGGTTTTCGTCCGCTGCTCAACGGAGCTCTGTCATTGGACAATTTCAAGGCTCTGTCGCCGGGCAATTTTCGTCCGCTGCTCAACGGAGCTCTGTCATTGGGCGATTTCCAGGCTCCGCCCAACGGGACTCTGTCATTGGACGACTTCTAGGCTCTGTCGCCGGGCGGTTTTCGTCCGCTCCTCAATGGGACTCTGTCATTGGACAATTTCAGGGCTCTGTTGCCGGGCAGTTTTCGTCCACTACTCAACGGGACTCTGTCATTGGACAATTTCAGGGCTCTGTTGCCGGGCGGTTTTCGTCCGCTGCTCAATGGAGCTCTGTCATTGGACGATTTCCAGGCTCCGCCCGACGGGACTCTGTCATTGGGCGACTTCAGGGCTCTGTTGCCGGGCGGTTTACAGGCTCCACCCAACGTACCTCCCTGATTGGACGATTTCCAGGCTCCGCCCAACGGGACTCTGTCATTGGACGATTGAGAGACGATTTCCCCCTTCTCTGATTGGACGATTCCCAGGGGCCACATTGTGAGGGATTGGAGGGGCCAAAAAGGGGCGGAGCTAGAGAGGGAAGGGACCCCTCTAGGACATCCAGCCGGTTATGAGGGGACCATAGAGAGAGAGAAGGGACCCCTCTAGGACATCCGGCACGTCATCAGGGGATCATAGAGAGGGAAGGGACCCCTCTAGGACATCCAGCCGGTTCTTAAGGGATCATAGAGAGGGAAGGGACCCCTCTAGGACATCCAGCCGGTTATGATGTCCAGGTCCTCCAGCCTGACCCCCTTGCAAAGGACCATAGAGAGGGAAGGGACCTCTCTAGGACATCCAGCCTGACCCCCTTGCAAGAGACCATAGAGAGGGAATGCTCCGAATCCTAGAAGGGTCGAGCCATAGAGAGGGAAGGGACCCCTCTAGGACATCCAGCCGGTTATGATGTCCAGGTCCTCCAGCCTGACCCCCTTGCAAAGGACCATAGAGAGGGAAGGGACCTCTCTAGGACATCCAGGGATCATAGAGAGGGAAGGGACCTCTCTAGGACTTCCAGCCGGTTATGAGGGGACCATAGAGAGGGAAGGTACCCCTCCAGGTCCTCCATCCTGACCCCCTTGCAAAGGATCATAGAGAAGGGACCTCTCTAGGACATTCAGCCGGTTATTAAGGGATCATAGAGAGGGAAGGGACCTCTCTAGGACCTCCAGCACGTTATGAGGGGACCATAGAGAAGGAAGGGACCCCTCCAGGTTATCCAGCCTGACCCCCTTGGAAAGGATCATAGAGAGGGAAGGTAATCCAGCACGTGATGAGGGGATCATAGAGAACGGACCCCTCTAGGACCTCCAGCACGTGATTAAGGGATCATAGAGAGGGAAGGCACCTCTCTAGGCCCGGTTAGGAGAGGATCATAGAGAGGGAAGGGACCCCTCCAGCCTGACCCCCTTGCAAAGGATCATAGAGAGAGAAGGGACCTCTCTAGGACATCCAGCCCATTCTTAGGGATCATAGAGAGGGAAGGGACCTCTCTAGAATATCCAGCTGGTTCTTAGGGGATCATAGAGAGGGAAGGGACCCCTCCAGGTCATCCAGCCTAACCCCCTTGCAAGGGATGAATAGGGGACCATAGAGAGGGAAGTCACAGAATCCTAGAAGGGTTGAGCCAGAAGGGAACGCTCCAGGTCATCCCTTGCAAGGGATCATAGAGAGGGAAGGGACCCTTCTAGGATTCCCCTAGAGACACTCCGCCCCCCCCCATTTCCCATCAAGCTTTACTTACACTCCAAGCCCGGGTTCAGGCGGGGACAGTCTAGGATTTGAGCCCCTCTATGGTGAAATTTGGGTTTTTCCAGACCTTTCTAGGACCTCCAGCGGTTACGAGGGGATCATAGAGAGGGAAGGGACCCCGATGGTGCTCCAGACTGACCCGCCCCATAGAAGCCCCTCTAGGGCGCCATCTTGTTCCCCTTCTTGCGAATGCCCTCAATAAAGATATATATATATATATATATATATATTCCTAGAGTGTTTCTGGGTTGCAGGTTCAAAGGGAACCTGGGCGCCTCTGAGCATGTGCAGAGTGCGCCCTTCTCGGGATTGGAGGAGGATCGATAATCAGTAACGGGGGGCTGGATCAATAATCAATCACATGGAGCTGGATCAATAACCCAACACACAGGTTTGGATTGATAACCAATAACACTGGGCTGAATCGATATTCAATAATGTGTTACTGGATCAATAACCAATAACAAGGGGCTGGATCAATAACCAAACACTGGGCTGAATCGATATCCAATAATGTGTTACTGGATCAATAACCAATAACAAGGGGCTGGATCAATAACCAAACACTGGGCTGAATCGATATTCAATAATGTGTTACTGGATCAATAACCAATAACAAGGGGCTGGATCAATAACCAAACACTGGGCTGAATCGATATTCAATAATGTGTTACTGGATCAATAACCAATAACAAGGGGCTGGATCAATAACCAAACACTGGGCTGAATTGATATTCAATAATGTGTTACTGGATCAATAACCAATAACAAGGGGCTGGATCAATAACCAAACACTGGGCTGAATCGATATTCAATAATGTGTTACTGGATCAATAACCAATAACAAGGGGCTGGATCAATAACCAAACACTGGGCTGAATCGATATCCAATAATGTGTTACTGGATCAATAACCAATAACAAGGGGCTGGATCAATAACCAAACACTGGGCTGGATCGATATTCAATAATGTGTTACTGGATCAATAACCAATAACAAGGGGCTGGATCAATAACCAAACACTGGGCTGAATTGATATTCAGTAATGTGTTACTAGATCAATAGCCAATAGCAAGGGGCTGGATCAATAACCAAACACACTGGGCTGAATTGATATTCAATAATGTGTTACTGGATCAATAACCAATAACAAGGGGCTGGATCAATAACCAAACACTGGGCTGAATTTATATTCAATAATGTGTTACTGGATCAATAGCCAATAACAAGGGGCTGGATCAATAACCAAACACTGGGCTGAATCGATATTCAATAATGTGTTACTGGATCAATAACCAATAACAAGGGGCTGGATCAATAACCAAACACTGGGCTGAATTGATATTCAATAATGTGTTACTGGATCAATTATATAGGGTTGGGTTGATAATCAATCACACAGGGCTGGATTGATAACCAATAACACAGAGATTGAGTGGTAATCAATAATGTGGAGCTGGATCGATAACCAATAACATGGGGCCAGATCAATCACTAAGTATTTAAATGATTTATTGGATTGATAATCAATAACATGGGGATGGATTGATAATCAATCACACGGAGCTGGATCGATAACCAATAACATGGGGCCGGATCAATCACTAAGTATTGAAATGATTTATTGGACTGATAATCAATAACATGGGGATGGATTGATAATCAATCACACGGAGCTGGATCGATGATCAATACCATGGGGCCGGATCAATCACTAAGTATTTAAATGATTTATTGGACTGATAATCAATAACACGGGGATGGATTGATAATCAATTATACAGGGTTGGATTGATAATCAATCACACAGAGATGGATTGATAACCAATAACACAGAGATGGAGTGGTAATCAATAATGTGGAGCTGGATCGATAACCAATAACATGGGGCCAGATCAATCACTCAATATTGAAATAATTTATTGCATTGATAATCAATCACACAGGGCTGGATCGATAACCAATAACATGGGGCCGGATCAATCACTAAGTATTTAAATGATTTATTGGACTGATAATCAATAACATGGGGATGGATTGATAATCAATCACACGGAGCTGGATCGATGATCAATCACACAGCGCTGGATTGATAACCAATAACACAGAGATGGAGTGATAATCAATAATGTGGAGCTGGATCGAGAACCAATAACACGGGGCCAGATCAATCACTAAGTATTTCAATGATTCATTGGATTGATAATCAATCACACAGGGCTGGATCGATAACCAATAACATGGGGCCAGATCAATCACGAAGTATTTAAATGATTTATTGGATTGATAATCAATAACACGGGACTGGATTGATAACCAATCACACAGGGCTGGATCGATAATCAATAATGTGTGGCTGGATCGATAACCAATAACATGGGGCCAGATCAATTACTAAGTATTTTAATGATTTATTGGATTGATAATCAATAACTCGGGGCTGGATCGATAATCAATAACATGGGGCCAGATCAATCACTAAGTAGTTAAATCATTTATTGGATTGATAATCAATAAAAAGGGGCTGGATTGATAACCAATCACACAGGGCTGGATTGATAATCAATAATGTGTGGCTGGATCGATAACCAATAACATGGGGCCAGATCAATCACTCAGTATTTAAATTAGGGATTTAAACATATCTCATTGGATATTTAATAATAATAATAATAATAATAATAATAATAATAATAATAACTGAAAGCTAATGAGATTCCTCAAAATTATCTTTTCCTCTAATAATAATAATAATAATAGTAATAATAATAATAATAATAATAATAATAATAATAATAATAATGGCATTTTATCAGGCGACCAGAGGATATGTATAAATGAAATTAATAATAATAATAATAATAATAATAATAATAATAATAATAATAGCAGCATTTTATAAGGGGGCCAGAGGACGGGTATTAATAATAATAATAATAATAATAATAATAATAATAATGGCATTTTATAAGGGTATAAGCTATTTTATAAGGGCATTTTATAATGTGTATAAATGAAATTATTATTATTATTATTAATAATAATAATAATAATAATAATAATAATAATGGCATTTTATAATGTGTATAAATGAAATTAATAATAATAATAATAATAATAATAATAATAATAATAATAATAATATAAGGAGACCAGAGGATGTGTATAAATGAAATTAATAATAATAATAATAATAATAATAATAATAATAATAATGAGACCAAAGACAGGAAGTTGCAGTTTCTGAATCTATTTTATTAGGAGAAGGGAGAGACCTCCGAGGACCATAGAGATGTTCTTCTCATTCCTAGAAGAGAAGGAGAAGAGAAGGTGAAGTTCCCAACGTGGTCCAACTTGGGAAATGTCCATCTTGATGGACAACTGCAACATTTACCTCAATGATCCCTGGATGTCCTAGAGGGTTACCTTCCCTCTCTATGATCCCTTAAGAACCGGCTGGATGTCCTAGAGAGGTCCCTTCCCTCCCTATGATCCCCTAAGAAGGTGCTGGATGTCCTAGAGAGGTCCCTTCCCTCCCTATGATCCCCTAAGAAGGTGCTGGATGTCCTAGAGAGGTCCCTTCCCTCCCTATGATCCCCTAAGAAGGTGCTGGATGTCCTAGAGAGGTCCCTTCCCTCCCTATGATCCCCTAAGAAGGTGCTGGATGTCCTAGAGAGGTCCCTTCCCTCCCTATGATCCCCTAAGAAGGTGCTGGATGTCCTAGAGAGGTCCCTTCCCTCCCTATGATCCCCTAAGAAGGTGCTGGATGTCCTAGAGAGGTCCCTTCCCTCCCTATGATCCCCTAAGAAGGTGCTGGATGTCCTAGAGAGGTCCCTTCCCTCCCTATGATCCCCTAAGAAGGTGCTGGATGTCCTAGAGAGGTCCCTTCCCTCTCTATGGTCCTTTGCCAGGGGGTCAGGCTGGAGGACCTGGAGGGGTCCCTTCCCTCTCTATGATCCCTGGATGTCCTAGAGAGGTCCCTTCCTTCTCTATGGTCCTTTGCAAGGGGGTCAGGCTGGAGGACCTGGACATCATAACCGGCTGGATGTCCTAGAGGGGTCCCTTCCCTCTCTATGATCCCTGGATGTCCTAGAGAGGTCCCTTCCTTCTCTATGGTCCTTTGCAAGGGGGTCAGGCTGGAGGACCTGGACATCATAACCGGCTGGATGTCCTAGAGGGGTCCCTTCCCTCTCTATGATCCCCTAATACCGTAGACTTGGGAAATGTCCATCAAGATAGACCTGGGAAATGTCAATCAAGGTAGACTTGGGAAATGTCCATCAAGATAGACCTGGGAAATGTCAATCAAGATAGACTTGGGAAATGTCCATCAAGATGGACCTGGGAAATGTCCATCAAGGTAGACTTGGGAAATGTCCGTCAAGATAGAGCTGGGAAATGTCCATCAAGGTGGACCTGGGATATGTCCATCAAAATAGACTTGGGAGATGTCCATCAAGATAGACCTGGGAAATGTCCATCAAGATAGACCTGGGAGATGTCCATCAAGGTAGACTTGGGAAATGTCCATCAAGGTGAACCTGGGAAATGTCCATCAAGGTAGACCTGAGATTTCCCAAAATGGGAAATGTCCATCAAGGTAGACCTGAGATTTCCCAAAATGGGAAATGTCCATCAAGATAGACCTGGGAAATGTCCATCAAGGTAGACCTGAGATTTCCCAAAATGGGAAATGTCCATCAAGATAGACCTGGGAAATGTCCATCAAGGTAGACCTGAGATTTCCCAAAATGGGAAATGTCCATCAAGATAGACTTGGGAAATGTCCATCAAGGTGGACCTGGGATATGTCCATCAAAATAGACTTGGGAAATGTCCATCAAAATAGACTTGGGAGATGTCCATCAAGATAGACCTGAGATTTCCCAAAATGGGAGATGTCCATCAAGATAGACCTGAGATTTCCCAAAATGGGAAATGTCCATCAAGGTAGACCTGGGAAATGTCCATCAAGATAGACCTGGGAAATGTCCATCAAGATAGACCTGAGATTTCCCAAAATGGGAAATGTCCATCAAGGTAGACTTGGGAAATGTCCATCAAGATAGACTTGGGGAATGTCCATCAAGATAGACCTGGGAAATGTCCATCAAGATAGACCTGGGAGATGTCCATCAAGGTAGACTTGGGAAATGTCCATCAAGGTGAACCTGGGAAATGTCCATCAAGGTAGACCTGGGAAATGTCCATCAAGGTAGACCTGAGATTTCCCAAAATGGGAAATGTCCATCAAGATAGACCTGGGAAATGTCCATCAAGGTAGACCTGAGATTTCCCAAAATGGGAAATGTCCATCAAGATAGACCTGGGAAATGTCCATCAAGGTAGACCTGAGATTTCCCAAAATGGGAAATGTCCATCAAGATAGACTTGGGAAATGTCCATCAAGATAGACCTGGGAAATGTCCATCAAGGTAGACCTTAGATTTCCCAAAATGGGAAATGTCCATCAAGATAGACCTGGGAAATGTCCATCAAGATAGACCTGAGATTTCCCAAAATGGGAAATGTCCATCAAGGTAGACCTGAGATCTCCCAAAATGGGAAATGTCCATCAGGATAGACCTGAGATCTCCCAAAATGGGAAATGTCCATCAAGATAGACCTGGGAAATGTCCATCAAGGTGGACCTGGGATATGTCCATCAAAATAGACTTGGGAAATGTCCATCAAAATAGACTTGGGAGATGTCCATCAAGATAGACCTGAGATTTCCCAAAATGGGAGATGTCCATCAAGATAGACCTGAGATTTCCCAAAATGGGAAATGTCCATCAAGGTAGACCTGGGAAATGTCCATCAAGATAGACCTGGGAAATGTCCATCAAGATAGACCTGAGATTTCCCAAAATGGGAAATGTCCATCAAGGTAGACTTGGGAAATGTCCATCAAGATAGACTTGGGGAATGTCCATCAAGATAGACTTGGGAAATGTCCATCAAGGTGGACCTGGGATATGTCCATCAAAATAGACTTGGGAAATGTCAATCAAAATAGACTTGGGAGATGTCCATCAAGATAGACCTGAGATTTCCCAAAATGGGAGATGTCCATCAAGATAGACCTGAGATTTCCCAAAATGGGAAATGTCCATCAAGATAGACTTGGGAAATGTCCATCAAGGTGGACCTGGGATATGTCCATCAAAATAGACTTGGGAGATGTCCATCAAGATAGACCTGGGAAATGTCCATCAAGATAGACCTGGGAGATGTCCATCAAGGTAGACTTGGGAAATGTCCATCAAGGTGAACCTGGGAAATGTCCATCAAGGTAGACCTGAGATTTCCCAAAATGGGAAATGTCCATCAAGGTAGACCTGAGATTTCCCAAAATGGGAAATGTCCATCAAGATAGACCTGGGAAATGTCCATCAAGGTAGACCTGAGATTTCCCAAAATGGGAAATGTCCATCAAGATAGACTTGGGAAATGTCCATCAAGATAGACTTGGGGAATGTCCATCAAGGTAGACCTTAGATTTCCCAAAATGGGAAATGTCCATCAAGATAGACCTGGGAAATGTCCATCAAGGTAGACCTGAGATTTCCCAAAATGGGAAATGTCCATCAAGATAGACTTGGGAAATGTCCATCAAGATAGACCTGGGAAATGTCCATCAAGGTAGACCTTAGATTTCCCAAAATGGGAAATGTCCATCAAGATAGACCTGAGAAATGTCCATCAAGATAGACCTGAGATTTCCCAAACTGGGCAATGTCCATCCAGATAGACCTGAGATTTCTCCACCATGGGAAATGTCCATCAAGATAGATCTGAGATGTTCTCCACCAAGCTAGACCTGAGATTTCCCAAACTGGGCAATGTCCATCCAGCTAGACCTGACATTTCCCAAACTGGGAAATGTCCATCAAGATAGACCTGGAAGACGTCCCTCAAGGCAGACCTGACATTTCCCAACCTTGGTAGATGTCCCTCAAGACAGACCTGAGATTCCCCAACCTTGGTAGATGTCCCTCAAGACAGACCTGAGATTCCCCAACCTTGGTAGATGTCCCTCAAGACGGACCTGACATTTCCCAACCTTGGTAGATGTCCCTCAAGACGGACCTGACATTTCCCAACCTTGGTAGATGTCCCTCAAGACAGACCTGAGATTCCCCAACCTTGGTAGATGTCCCTCAAGACGGACCTGACATTTCCCAACCTTGGTAGATGTCCCTCAAGACGGACCTGACATTTCCCAACCTTGGTAGATGTCCCTCAAGACGGACCTGACATTTCCCAACCTTGGTAGATGTCCCTCAAGACGGACCTGACATTTCCCAACCTTGGTAGATGTCCCTCAAGACGGACCTGACATTTCCCAACCTTGGTAGATGTCCCTCAAGACGGACCTGACATTTCCCAACCTTGGTAGATGTCCCTCAAGACGGACCTGACATTTCCCAACCTTGGTAGATGTCCCTCAAGACGGACCTGACATTTCCCAACCTTGGTAGATGTCCCTCAAGACGGACCTGACATTTCCCAACCTTGGTAGATGTCCCTCAAGACGGACCTGACATTTCCCAACCTTGGTAGATGTCCCTCAAGACGGACCTGACATTTCCCAACCTTGGTAGATGTCCCTCAAAACGGACCTGACATTTCCCAAACTGGGCAATGTCCATCCAGATAGACCTGGAAGACGTCCCTCAAGATAGACCTGAGATTTCCCAACCTTGGGAGATGTCCCTCAAGACAGACCTGACATTTCCCAAACTGGCCAATGTCCATCCAGCTCGACCTGACATTTCCCAAACTGGGAAATGTCCATCAAGATAGACCTGGAAGACGTCCCTCAAGGCAGACCTGACATTTCCCAACCTTGGTAGATGTCCCTCAAAACGGACCTGACATTCCCCAACCTTGGTAGATGTCCCTCAAGACGGACCTGACATTTCCCAACCTTGGTAGATGTCCCTCAAGACAGACCTGACATTTCCCAACCTTGGTAGATGTCCCTCAAGACGGACCTGACATTTCCCAACCTTGGTAGATGTCCCTCAAGACGGACCTGACATTTCCCAACCTTGGTAGATGTCCCTCAAGACAGACCTGACATTTCCCAACCTTGGTAGATGTCCCTCAAGACGGACCTGACATTTCCCAACCTTGGTAGATGTCCCTCAAGACGGACCTGACATTTCCCAACCTTGGTAGATGTCCCTCAAAACAGACCTGACATTTCCCAACCTTGGTAGATGTCCCTCAAGACGGACCTGACATTTCCCAAACTGGGCAATGTCCATCCAGATAGACCTGGAAGACGTCCCTCAAGATAGACCTGACATTTCCCAACCTTGGGAGATGTCCCTCAAGACAGACCTGACATTTCCCAAACTGGCCAATGTCCATCCAGCTCGACCTGACATTTCCCAAACTGGGAAATGTCCATCCAGATAGACCTGAGATTTCTCAACCATGGGAAATGTCCATCAAGATAGATCTGAGATGTTCTCCACCAAGCTAGACCTGAGATTTCCCAAACTGGGCAATGTCCAACAAGATAGACCTGAGATTTCTCCACCATGGGAAATGTCCATCAAGATAGACCCGAGATGTTCTCCACCAGGCTAGACCTGAGTTTTCCCAAACTGGGCAATGTCCAACAAGATAGACCTGAGATTTCTCAACCATGGGAAATGTCCATCAAGATAGATCTGAGATGTTCTCCACCAAGCTAGACCTGAGATTTCCCAAACTGGGCAATGTCCATTCAGATAGACCTGACATTTCCCAAACTGGGAAATGTCCATCAAGATAGACCTGGAAGACGTCCCTCAAGGCAGACCTGACATTTCCCAACCTTGGTAGATGTCCCTCAAGACAGACCTGAGATTCCCCAACCTTGGTAGATGTCCCTCAAGACGGACCTGACATTTCCCAACCTTGGTAGATGTCCCTCAAGACAGACCTGAGATTCCCCAACCTTGGTAGATGTCCCTCAAGACGGACCTGACATTTCCCAACCTTGGTAGATGTCCCTCAAAACGGACCTGACATTTCCCAAACTGGGCAATGTCCATCCAGATAGACCTGGAAGACGTCCCTCAAGATAGACCTGAGATTTCCCAACCTTGGGAGATGTCCCTCAAGACGGACCTGACATTTCCCAAACTGGCCAATGTCCATCCAGCTCGACCTGACATTTCCCAAACTGGGAAATGTCCATCGGGACCCGAATTCGGGATACTCACCGCTTCGTCCTGGCAGGCCACTGTGGAGAGAGAGAGAGGAGAGAGGCGGTTATTATGGGATGGAGGACCCTCCGAGGTCCCAGCTTGGAGGACCTGCTTGGAGGACCTGCTTGGAGGACCATCTTGGAGGACTGACTTACTTTCCTTGGGGAAGATCTTGATTTGCTCCGGGGCGAAGCCTCGGTTTTCGCTGCGCTGCCGGAAGCGCTCCAGCAACCCGATTGGCTGGGATTCGGCGTCGCGGACTGGGAAATAAGAAGAATAATTATTAATAAAGATATTAATATTGATTTTATAATTATAAGATTATTGTTCATAATCATTATATTAGTAGTGTTAGTACATCAGTATATTATCAGTATATTATTATTATCAATTAGTTCTCGATAGTGTTATTAAATCAGCATATTATTATTATTATTATTAATTAGTTCTCGATAGTGTTATTAAATCAGCATATTATTATTATTATTATTAATTAGTTCTCGATAGTGTTA
>NC_139617.1:50113626-50119961 GCF_964270895.1 Podarcis filfolensis
GAAACCCCATTCCATGAAACTAGGGACTTCCTGTTCCAAACTAGGGACTTCCTGTTCCAAAATAGGGAAACCCCATTCCATGAAACTAGGGACTTCCTGTTCCAAACTAGGGACTTCCTATTCCAAAATAGGGACAACCCATTCAACCCAGCCACTTCCTCTCCCAAACCAGCCACTTCCTCTCCCAAACCAGCCACTTCCTCTCCCAAACCAGGCCCTTCCTCTCCCAAAACAGGGACACCCCACCCCAAACCAGGCACTTCCTCTCCCAAACCAGCCACTTCATTTCCCAAACCAGGCCCTTCCTGTCCCAAAACAGGGACTTCCTCTTCCCAAACCAAGCACTTCCTGTCGCAAACAGCCACTTCCTCTCCCAAACCAGCCACTTCCTCTCCCAAACCAGCCACTTCCTCTCCCAAACCAGGCCCTTCCTGTCCCAAAACAGGGACATCCCACCCCAAACCAGGCACTTCCTCTCCCAAACCAGCCACTTCATTTCCCAAACCAGGCCCTTCCTGTCCCAAAACAGGGACTTCCTCTTCCCAAACCAAGCACTTCCTGTCGCAAACAGCCACTTCCTCTCCCAAACCAGCCACTTCCTCTCCCAAACCAGCCACTTCCTCTCCCAAACCAGGCCCTTCCTCTCCCAAAACAGGGACACCCCACCCCAAACCAGGCACTTCCTCTCCCAAACCAGCCACTTCATTTCCCAAACCAGGCCCTTCCTGTCCCAAAACAGGGACTTCCTCTTCCCAAACCAAGCACTTCCTGTCGCAAACAGCCACTTCCTCTCCCAAACCAGCCACTTCCTCTCCCAAACCAGCCACTTCCTCTCCCAAACCAGGCCCTTCCTCTCCCAAAACAGGGACACCCCACCCCAAACCAGGCACTTCCTCTCCCAAACCAGCCACTTCATTTCCCAAACCAGGCCCTTCCTGTCCCAAAACAGGGACTTCCTCTTCCCAAACCAAGCACTTCCTGTCGCAAACAGCCACTTCCTCTCCCAAACCAGCCACTTCCTCTCCCAAACCAGCCACTTCCTCTCCCAAACCAGGCCCTTCCTCTCCCAAAACAGGGACACCCCACCCCAAACCAGGCACTTCCTCTCCCAAACCAGCCACTTCATTTCCCAAACCAGGCCCTTCCTGTCCCAAAACAGGGACTTCCTCTTCCCAAACCAAGCACTTCCTGTCGCAAACAGCCACTTCCTCTCCCAAACCAGCCACTTCCTCTCCCAAACCAGCCACTTCCTCTCCCAAACCAGGCCCTTCCTGTCCCAAAACAGGGACATCCCACCCCAAACCAGGCACTTCCTCTTCGCAAACCAGCCACTTCATTTCCCAAACCAGGCCCTTCCTGTCCCAAAACAGGAACTTCCTCTTCCCAAACCAAGCACTTCCTGTCGCAAACAGCCACTTCCTCTCCCAAACCAGCCACTTCCTCTCCCAAACCAGCCACTTCCTCTCCCAAACCAGGCCCTTCCTGTCCCAAAACAGGGACATCCCACCCCAAACCAGGCACTTCCTCTTCCCAAACAGCCACTTCCTTTCCCAAACAGGCACTTCCTGTCCCAAACCAGCCACTTCCTCTCCCAAACAGCCACTTCCTCTCCCAAACCAGCCACTTCCTGCCCCCCTTACGTGGGAATGCGGGTTTCCACCACCACATCTTCTCCCTCAAAGGTGACGTCCACCTTGAGCATCTTCATGTTCTCCATGTGCTTCTGGACCTTGGGGTCGGTGGAGCAGACGGCCAAGTTATCCCAGCTTCCTTTGGCCTGGTTGGGGGGCAGAGATGGATGTTGGAGGACCCAAAGGAAGAGGGTCAGTCTAGGACCCCACAGGAAGTGGGGTGGTCTAGATGGAGCATGAGGGAAGGAAGGAAGGAAGGAAGGAAAGGGAGGGACAAAAGAGAGCCTAGTTGGGGGGCAGAGATGGATGTTGGAGGACCCAAAGGAAGAGGGTCAGTCTAGGACCCCACAGGAAGTGGGGTGGTCTAGATGGAGCATGAGGGAAGGAAGGAAGGAAGGAAGGAAAGGGAGGGACAAAAGAGAGCCTAGTTGGGGGGCAGAGATGGATGTTGGAGGACCCAAAGGAAGAGGGTCAGTCTAGGACCCCACAGGAAGTGGGGTGGTCTAGATGGAGCATGAGGGAAGGAAGGAAGGAAGGAAGGAAAGGGAGGGACAAAAGAGAGCCTAGTTGGGGGGCAGAGATGGATGTTGGAGGACCCAAAGGAAGAGGGTCAGTCTAGGACCCCACAGGAAGTGGGGTGGTCTAGATGGAGCATGAGGGAAGGAAGGAAGGAAGGAAGGAAAGGGAGGGACAAAAGAGAGCCTAGTTGGGGGGCAGAGATGGATGTTGGAGGACCCAAAGGAAGAGGGTCAGTCTAGGACCCCACAGGAAGTGGGGTGGTCTAGATGGAGCATGAGGGAAGGAAGGAAGGAAGGAAGGAAAGGGAGGGACAAAAGAGAGCCTAGTTGGGGGGCAGAGATGGATGTTGGAGGACCCAAAGGAAGAGGGTCAGTCTAGGACCCCACAGGAAGTGGGGTGGTCTAGATGGAGCATGAGGGAAGGAAGGAAGGAAGGAAGGAAAGGGAGGGACAAAAGAGAGCCTAGTTGGGGGGCAGAGATGGATGTTGGAGGACCCAAAGGAAGAGGGTCAGTCTAGGACCCCACAGGAAGTGGGGTGGTCTAGATGGAGCATGAGGGAAGGAAGGAAGGAAGGAAGGAAAGGGAGGGACAAAAGAGAGCCTAGTTGGGGGGCAGAGATGGATGTTGGAGGACCCAAAGGAAGAGGGTCAGTCTAGGACCCCACAGGAAGTGGGGTGGTCTAGATGGAGCATGAGGGAAGGAAGGAAGGAAGGAAGGAAAGGGAGGGACAAAAGAGAGCCTAGTTGGGGGGCAGAGATGGATGTTGGAGGACCCAAAGGAAGAGGGTCAGTCTAGGACCCCACAGGAAGTGGGGTGGTCTAGATGGAGCATGAGGGAAGGAAGGAAGGAAGGAAGGAAAGGGAGGGACAAAAGAGAGCCTAGTTGGGGGGCAGAGATGGATGTTGGAGGACCCAAAGGAAGAGGGTCAGTCTAGGACCCCACAGGAAGTGGGGTGGTCTAGATGGAGCATGAGGGAAGGAAGGAAGGAAGGAAGGAAAGGGAGGGACAAAAGAGAGCCTAGTTGGGGGGCAGAGATGGATGTTGGAGGACCCAAAGGAAGAGGGTCAGTCTAGGACCCCACAGGAAGTGGGGTGGTCTAGATGGAGCATGAGGGAAGGAAGGAAGGAAGGAAGGAAAGGGAGGGACAAAAGAGAGCCTAGTTGGGGGGCAGAGATGGATGTTGGAGGACCCAAAGGAAGAGGGTCAGTCTAGGACCCCACAGGAAGTGGGGTGGTCTAGATGGAGCATGAGGGAAGGAAGGAAGGAAGGAAGGAAAGGGAGGGACAAAAGAGAGCCTAGTTGGGGGGCAGAGATGGATGTTGGAGGACCCAAAGGAAGTGGGTCAGTCTAGGACCCCACAGGAAGTGGGGTGGTCTAGATGGAGCATGAGGGAAGGAAGGAAGGAAGGAAGGAAGGAGGGAGGGAAGGAAGGAAGGAAGGAAGGAGGGAGAGAGAGAGAAGGAAGGAAGGAGGGAGAGGGAGGGAGGGAGAGAGAAAGAAGGAAGGAAGGAGGGAGGAAGGAAGGAAGGAAAGGGAGGGACAAAAGAGAGCCTAGTTGGGGGGCAGAGATGGACGCTGGAGGACCCAAAGGAAGTGGGGTGGTCTAGATGGAGCCCACAGGAAGTGGGGTGGTCTAGATGGACCCCACAGGAAGTGGGGTGGTCTAGATGGAGCATGAGGGAAAGAAGGAAGGAAGGAAGGAAGGAAGGAAGGAAGGAAGGAAAGGGAGGGACAAAAGAGAGCCTAGTTGGGGGGCAGAGATGGACTTTGGAGGACCCAAAGGAAGTGGGTCAGTCTAGGACCCCACAGGAAGTGGGGTGGTCTAGATGGACCCCACAGGAAGTGGGGTGGTCTAGATGGACCCCACAGGAAGTGGGGTGGTCTAGATGGATCCCACAGGAAGTGGGTCAGTCTAGGACCCCACAGGAAGTGGGGTGGTCTAGATGGATCCCACAGGAAGTGGGTCAGTCTAGGACCCCACAGGAAGTGGGGTGGTCTAGATGGAGCATGAGGGAAGGAAGGAAGGAAGGAAGGAAGGAAGGAAGGAAGGAAAGGGAGGGACAAAGGAGAGCCTAGTTGGGGGGCAGAGATGAATGTTGGAGGACCCAAAGGAAGTGGGTCAGTCTAGGACCCCACAGGAAGTGGGTCGGTCTAGATGGACCCCACAGGAAGTGGGGTGGTCTAGATGGACCCCACAGGAAGTGGGGTGGTCTAGATGGATCCCACAGGAAGTGGGTCAGTCTAGGACCCCACAGGAAGTGGGGTGGTCTAGATGGATCCCACAGGAAGTGGGTCAGTCTAGGACCCCACAGGAAGTGGGGTGGTCTAGATGGAGCATGAGGGAAGGAAGGAAGGAAGGAAGGAAGGAAGGAAGGAAAGGGAGGGACAAAGGAGAGCCTAGTTGGGGGGCAGAGATGAATGTTGGAGGACCCAAAGGAAGTGGGTCAGTCTAGGACCCCACAGGAAGTGGGTGGGTCTAGATGGACCCCACAGGAAGTGGGGTGGTCTAGATGGGCCCCACAGGAAGTGGGGTGGTCTAGATGGAGCCCACAGGAAGTGGGGTGGTCTAGATGGACCGCAAAGGAAGTGGGGTAGTCTAGATGGACCCCACAGGAAGTGGGTCAGTCTAGGACCCCACAGGAAGTGGGGTGGTCTAGATGGAGCATGAGGGAAGGAAGGAAGGAAGGAAGGAAGGAAGGAAGGAAAGGGAGGGACAAAGGAGAGCCTAGTTGGGGGGCAGAGATGGTTGTTGGAGGACCTAAAGGAAGTGGGGTGGTCTAGATGGATCCCACAGGAAGTGGGGTGGTCTAGATGGAGCATGAAGGAAGGAAGGGAGGGAGGGAGGGAGGGAGGGAGGGAGGGAGGGAAGAAAGAAAGAAAGATGGAAGGAAGGAAGGAAGGAGGGAAGGAAGGAGTGAAAGAAGGAAGGCAGGAAGGAGGGAAGGTGGGAGGGAAGGAAGGAAGGAAAGGGAGGGAGGGAGGGACAAAGGAGAGCCTCGTTGGGGGGCAGAGATGGACGCTGGAGGACCCGGAAGAAGCGGGTCAGTCTAGATGACCCATGGGACCTCCCTTACCTTCTCCCGGTGCTGAGGGTCATCGGAGAAGCCCTGGACCAGGCAGAAGAACGCCAGAGGAACCGCAAACAGGAAGAGCTTCATCTTGAATGTGGGACCTTCTTCCTCCAAGATGGACGTGGTTGTGGGTCCTCCAGAGCCTCCCGGTTTTATAGAGCCGGGGGGCGGAGCCCCAGGAAGCCCGCCTCCGGGTTCTGGAGAAGGTCCAAAGGTCCACCTCCTTGTTCCAGGCTTCCTGCCAAGGGGGAGTTGGCAGGAAGTGAGGTGTTGCGATGGAAAATTGGCAGGAAGTCAAGAGATGTGGAGATAGAGCTCGGATCCAGGAGGAGGAGCCGGACAGGAAGTCCTCCCGGGCTTCCTGCCAAGGTCAAGTTGGCAGGAAGTCAGATGATAAGGTGGACCTTTGATCTGCCTCCTTTTCCTGGACTTCCTGCCAAGGGAAAGTTGGCAGGAAGTCAAGAGGTGGCGAGATGGACCTCCTGATCCAGGAGGAGGATCAGAACAGGAAGTCCTCCTGGGCTTCCGGCCAAGGTCAAGTTGGCAGGAAGTCAGATGATAAGATGGACCTTTGATCCACCTCCTTTTCCTGGACTTCCTGCCAAGGGAAAGTTGGCAGGAAGTCAAGAGGTGGCGAGATGGACCTCCTGATCCAGGAGGAGGATCAGAACAGGAAGTCCTCCTGGGCTTCCGGCCAAGGTCAAGTTGGCAGGAAGTCAGATGATAAGATGGACCTTTGATCCACCTCCTTTTCCTGGACTTCCTGCCAAGGGAAAGTTGGCAGGAAGTCAAGAGGTGGCGAGATGGACCTCCTGATCCATGAGGAGGATCAGAACAGGAAGTCCTCCTGGGCTTCCGGCCAAGGTCAAGTTGGCAGGAAGTCAGATGATAAGGTGGACCTTTGATCCACCTCCTCTTCCTGGACTTCCTGCCAAGGGAAAGTTGGCAGGAAGTCAGGAAATGATAAGATGGACCTCCTGAGCCACCTAATTCCTGCTGGGCTTCCTGCCAAGGTCAAGTTGGCAGGAAGTCAAGAGGTGGCGAGATGGACCTCCTGATCCGTGAGGAGGATCAGAACAGGAAGTCCTCCTGGGCTTCCGGCCAAGGTCAAGTT
>NC_139617.1:50120161-50150161 GCF_964270895.1 Podarcis filfolensis
GGGAAAGAGAAAGAGGGAAGGAAGGAAGGAAGGAAGGAAGGGAAAGAGAGATAGAGAGAGGGAGAAAGAAAGAAAGAAAGAAAGAGGGAAAGAGAGAAAGAGAGAGAAAGAAAAAGAGAGAGAGAGGGAAGGAAGGAAGGAAGGAAGGAAGGAAGGGAAAGAGAGAGAGAGAGAAAGAGAGAAAGAGGGGAAAAGAGAAAGAGGGAAGGAAGGAAGGAAGGGGGGAGAGAGAGAGAAAGAAAGAGGGGAAAAGAGGAAGGAAGGAGAGAAGGAAAGACAACCAGACTGTTCTCCATAGGACCTTCTCACCGTTGACCTCATCCATGGGTTCCTCTCCAGATAAGACCATGTTATGGATGGCATGAGGCCAGGAGTCCCATAGGACCTTCTCATGGGGAGAGAGAGAGGGAAAAGAGAGAAAGGGAAGGAAGGAAAGAGAGAGAGAGAGAGAGAGAGAGAGAGAGAGAGAGAGAGAGAAAGAAAGAAAGAAAGAAAGAGGGAAAAAGAGAAAGAGGGAAGGAAGGAAGGAGAAAGAGAGAGATAGAGGCATAGGGGGAGGGGGAGAGAGCATGAAGGAAGGAAGGAAGGGAAAGAGAGATAGAGAGAGGGAGAAAGAGAGAGAGAGAGAGAGAGAGGAAAGAAAGAAAGAAAGAAAGAAAGAGGGAAAAAGAGAGAGAGAGAGAGAGAAGGAAGGAAGGAAGGGAAAGAGAGATAGAGGGAGAAAGAAAGAAAGAAAGAGAGAAAAAGAAAGAGGGAAAAAGAGAAGGAAGGAAGGAAGGAAGGGGAGAGAGAGAGGGAGAAAGAAAGAAAGAGGGAAAAAGAGAAGGAAGGAAGGAAGGAAAGAGAGGGAGGGGGAGAGAGAGAGAAGGAAGGAAGGATAGAAGGAAGGAAGGAAGGGAAAGAGAGATAGAGGGAGAAAGAAAGAAAGAAAGAAAGAGGGAAAGAGAGAAAGAGAGAGAAAGAAAGAGGGAAAGAGAAGGAAGGAAGGAAGGAGAAAGAGAGATAGAGAGAGGGAGAAAGAAAGAAAGAAAGAGGGAAAGAGAGAGAAAGAAAGAAAAAGAGGGAAAAAGAGAAAGAGGGAAGGAAGGAAGGAAGGAAGGAAGGAGAGGGGGAGGAAGGAAGGGGTGAGAGAGAGAGAGAAAGGAAAAGGAAGAAAGAAAGAGGGAAAGAGAGAGAAAGAAGGAAGGAAAGAGAGAGAGAGAGGGAAAAAGAGAAATAGGGAAGGAAGGACAACCAGACTGTTCTCCATAGGACCTTCTCATGGGGAGAAACAGAGGGAAAGAGAGAGAGAAAGAAAGAAAGAGGGAAAGAGAGAAAGACAGAGAGAAAGAGAGAAAGAGAGAGAGAGGGAAGGAAGGAAGGGAAAGAGAGAGAAAGAAAGAAAGAAAGAGGGGGAAAAGAGAAAGAGGGAAGGAAGGAAGGAAGGAAGGAAGGGAAAGAGAGAAAGAGAGAGAAAAGAAAGAGAGAGAGAGAGAGAGAGAGAGAGGGGGAAGGAAGGAAGGAAGGAAGGAAGGAAGGAAGGGAAAGAGAGATAGAGAGAGGGAGAAAGAAAGAAAGAAAGAGGGAAAGAGAGAAAGAGAGGGAGGGAGGGAAGGAAGGAAGGAGAAAGAGAGAGATAGAGAGAGAGAAAGAAAGAGGGGGAAAGAGAAAGAGGGAAGGAAGGAAGGAAGGAAGGAAGGAAGGGAAAGAGAGAGAAAGAAAGAAAGAAAGAAAGAAAGGGAAAAGAGAAAGAGGGGAGGGAAGGAAGGAAGGAAGGAGAAAGAGAGAGAGAGAGGGAAAAGAGAAAGAGGGAAGGAAGGAAGGAAGGAAGGAGGGAAGGAAGGACAACCAGACTGTTCTCCGTAGGACCTTCTCACAGTTGACCTCATCCATGAGTTCCTCTCCAGATAAGACCATATTATGGATGGCCTGAGGCCAGTAGTTCCATAGGACCTTCTCACGGTTGACCTTCTACCATGTATTCATCTCCAGATAAGACCAGATTATGGTTGGCATGAAGAACCTTCTCACGGTTGACCTGATCCATGTACTGATCTCCAGATAAGACCATATTATGGATGGCCTGAGGCCAGGAGTCCCATAGGACCTTCTAATGGTTGACCCCGTGTCATGTGACCATCAGCAGATAAGACCAGATTATGGTTGGCATGAAGCACCTTCTCACGGTTGACCTTCTAACATGTTTTCATCTCCAGATAAGACCATATTATGGATGGCATGAGGCCAGGAGTCCCATAGGACCATCTCAGGGTTGACCCCATGTCATGTGACCATCAGCAGATAAGACCAGATTATGGTTGGCATGAAGAACCTTCTCAGGGTTGACCTGATTCATGTATTGATCTCCAGATAAGACCATATTATGGATGGCCTGAGGCCAGGAGTCCCATAGGACCTTCTCATGGGGAGAAACAGAGGGAAAGAGAGAGAGAAAGAAAGAAGGAAGGAAAGGGGGAGAGAAAGGGAGAGGGAGGGAGAGAAGGAAGGAAGGAAGGAGAAAGAAAGGAAGGAAGGAGGGAGGGAGGGAGGAGGGAAGGAAGGGGAAGGAGAAAGGGGGGGAAAGAAAGAAAGAAAGAGGGAAAGAGAGAGAGGGAGGGAGAGAAAGAAGGAAGGAAGGAAGGAAAGAAAGAAGCAGAGAAGGAAGGAAGGAAGGAAGGAGAAAGAGAGAGATAGAGGGATAGATGGAGGGAGGGAGAGAAAGAAGAAGGAAGGAAGGAAGGAAGGAAGGAAGGAAGGAAAGAAGGAAGGAAGGAAGGAAGGAGAAAGAGAGAAAGGAAGGAAGGAGGGAGGGAGGGAGGGAGGGGGGAGAAAGAAAGAAAGAAAGAAAGAAAGAAAGAGGGAAAGAGAAAGAGAGAGGGAGGGAGAGAAAGAAGGAAGGAAGGAAGGAAGGAAGGAGGGAGGGAGGGAGGGAGGGAGGAGGGAAGGAAGGGGAAGGAGAGAGAGGGGGGGAAAGAAAGAAAGAAAGAAAGAAAGAGGGAAAGAGAGAGAGGGAGGGAGAGAAAGAAGGAAGGAAGGGAGGGAGGAAAGAAAGAAGCAGAGAAGGAAGGAAGGAAGGAAGGGAGAAGGGAAGAGGAAGGAAGGAGGGAAAGAAGGAAGGAAGGAGAACCAGATTAAGTCCCTATTTTGCAGGAAGGAAGGAAGGGACAAAGGGAAGAAGGAAGAAAAGAAGGATGGGAGGGAGGAAAAAGGAAGGAAAGAGGGAGGGAAAAGGAAGGAAAGACGGAAGGAGGGAAGAAGGAAAGGAAGGAAGGAAGGAAGGAAGGAATGGAGAGAGGGAAGAAAAATGGAAGAATATAAGCAAGGAAGAAAGACAAGGAAGGAAACAAGAAAGAACGGAGAAAGGGAGGGAGAAAGGGACAAAGGGGAAAAAAGGAAAAAGGAAAAGGAGGAATGAAGGAGAGAAGCAGAAGAAGGGAGAAAGGAAAGGGAAGAAGGGAGGAAGAAAGGAAGGGAGAAAGGGAGGGAGAGAGGGAGGGAGGAAAGAACATAGAAAGGGAGGAAAAAAGAGGGAGGGAGGAAGGAAAAGGAAGGAAGGAAAGAAGGGAGGAAGAAGGAGAGAGGGAGAGAAAAAGGAAGAAAGCAAAGAACGAAGAAAGAGAGAGGGAGGGAGGAAGAAAAAGGAAGGAAGAAAAGAACGAAGAAAGAGGGAGGGAGGGAGGAAGAAAAAGGAAGGAAAAAAAGAAGGGAGAAAGAAGGAGGGAGGGAGAGAAAAAGGAAGAAAGAAAGGAACGAAGAAAGAGGGAGGGAGGAAGAAAAAGGAAGAAAGAAAAGAACGAAGAAAGAGGGAGGGAGGAAGAAAAAGGAAGGAAGAAAAGAACAAAGAGGGAGAAAGGGAAGAAGAAAAAGAAAAAGGAAGGAAGAAAAGAACGGAGAAAGAAGGAGAGAGGGAGAGAAAAAGGAAGGAAGAAAAGAACGAAGAAAGAGGGAGGGAGGGAGGAAGAAAAAGGAAGAAAGAAGGAAGAAAAGAACTGAGAAAGAGGGAGGGAGGAAGAAAAAGGAAGGAAGAAAAGAACGAAGAGGGAGAAAGGGAAGAAGAAAAAGAAAAAGGAAGAAAGCAAAGAACGAAGAAAGAGAGGGAGGGAGGAAGAAAAAGGAAGAAAGAAAAGAATGAAGAAAGAGGGAGGGAGGGAGAGAAAAAGGAAGAAAGAAAAGAACGAAGAAAGAGGGAGGGAGGAAGAAAAAGGAAGGAAGAAAAGAACGAAGAAAGAGGGTGGGGGGGAGGAAGAAAAAGGAAGGAAGAAAAGAACGAAGAAAGAGGGAGGGAGGAAGAAGGAAGAAAAGAACGAAGAAGGAGGGAGGGAGGGAGGGAGGAAGAAAAAGGAAGGAAGAAAAGAACGAAGTGGGAGAAAGGGAAGAAGAAAAAGAAAAAGGAAGGAAGAAAAGAACGGAGGAGGGAGGAAGAAAGGAGGAAGGAAAGAAGGGAGAAAGGGAGGGAGAAAAAAAAGGAAGGAAGAAAAGAACGAAGAGGGAGAAAGGGAAGAAGAAAAAGAAAAAGGAAGGAAGAAAAGAACGAAGAAAGAGGGAGGGAGGGAGGAAGAAAAAGAAAAAGGAAGGAAGAAAAGAACGGAGGAGGGAGGAAGAAAGGAGGAAGGAAGAAAAGAACGAAGAAAGAGGGAGGGAGGGAGGAAGAAAAAGGAAGGAAGAAAGGAACGAAGAGGGAGAAAGGGAAGAAGAAAAAGAAAAAGGAAGGAAGAAAAGAACGGAGGAGGGAAGAAGAAAGGAGGAAAGAAAGAAAGAAGAAAGAAAGAGGGAGGGAGGGAGGAAGAAAAAGGAAGGAAGAGAAGAACGAAGGAGGGAGAAAGGGAAGAAGAAAAAGAAAAAGGAAGGAAGAAAAGAACGGAGGAGGGAAGAAGAAAGGAGGAAAGAAAGAAAGAAGAAAGAAAGAGGGAGGGAGGGAGGAAGAAAAAGGAAGGAAGAGAAGAACGAAGGAGGGAGGAAGAAAGGAGGAAGGAAAGAAAGAAGGGAGAAAGGGAGGGAGAAAAAAAAGGAAGGAAGAAAAGAACGAAGAAAGAGGGAGGGAGGAAGAAAAAGAAAAAGGAAGGAAGAAAAGAACGGAGGAGGGAGGAAGAAAGGAGGAAGGAAAGAAAGAAGGGAGGGAGGAAGAAACAGGAAGCCGCCGCCCCTCCAATGAGAAGAAAGAACGAGAAAATCCGCCCAAAAACCCATTTATTCGGAAGCGTTTTCCGGAAGCTTCCGGAACCGGGAGCGGAAGTGGAGCGGAAGCGGAGTAGTGTAGACGCACCGCTGGGGGGAAGCGGGTTCGAATTGCGCCTCGTCTTGAATCCGGATCTTTCTCCGGAAGGTTTCGGAATCGGGAGCGAAACTGGAGTCGCCGCCCCTGGTGTAGACGCGCCGATTCGGAGTCCGGCCTGGTCGACGGACTCCTCTTTGGGGGTTTATTTCAGGCCTAGGAAAGGGAAAGCAGAGTGACTCCGCTTTCCGGAAAGCAGATTCGCTCCACCTTTGCAGGAAACCGGGACGGCGTTAAACCAGATTCAGGCCAGTTTCTTGGGGTTCTCAAGCCGCTTTGCCGGAAAGCGGATTGACTCCACTTTGGGCTTTCAGCTTTCGAGACGACGGAAATCAGTCTGACTCTGCTTTGGGGCTCCAGAGTGACTTCACTTTGGGGCTCCAGACTGACTCCACTTTGGGGCTTAGTTTCCCGGAAAGGGGAAACGCGGCAAACCGGATTGACTCCAGTTTGGGATTTTTTTGTTTGGAATCCGGGAAAAACAGGCAAATGCTCCAAAAGCGGAGTGACTCCGGTTTGGGGCTTCCGACTGACTCCACTTTCCCCGGAAAGGGGAAACGCAGCAAACTGGATTGACTCCAGTTTGGGATTTTTTTGTTTGAAATCCAGGGAAAACGGGGGAAAGGGGGCGAAAGCGGAGTGACTCCAGACTGACTCCACTTTGGGGCTCCAGACTCCAGAAACGTAGCAAACCAGATTGAATCGAGTTTGGGGCTCCAGACTGACTTCGCTTTGGGGCTTCGTTTCCCGGAAAGGGGAAACGAGGCAAACCGGATTGAGTCCAGTTTGGGTTGTTTTTTGTTTTAAATCCGGGAAAAAGGTCCGAAACCGGAGTGACTCCAGACTGACTCCGCTTTGGGCCTCCAGACCGACTCCACTTTGGGCCTTCCTTTCCCGGACAGGGGAAATGCAGCCAACCAGACTGAGTCCAGTTTGGGGCTCCAGGCTGACTCCACTTTGGGGCTTCACCGGGAACCGGGATCAGAAGCGGAGTAGCCGCCCCTGGTGTAGACGCGCCGATTCAGAGTCCGGTTAGGTCGACGATGGCCTTGATGAAGAGGGTGTCGTCGCGGACGTAGGAGTCCCGGGCGGCCATCTTGGAAAGGGGGCAGAAAAGGGGGCAGCCGCTGGCCACGTTCAACTCGCCGATTGGGCGCTGGAAAGAGGAGGAGGTCACGTCTGGACGGAAGGCGTCGATGACGTGCTCCCGGTGGTCCTGGTCCAGCAGCATCAGGGTGACCTGGGGAGAAACCGGAGTCAAACCGGAGTCAGACCAGTTGGGGGGAACAAACAGACTCCACTTTCAGGGGTCTGGGAAACAGAAAACAAACGGACTCCACTTTCGGGGGTCTGTTTCAGATCAGGGGCCTGGGAAGCGGGAAGCGGATTCACTCCAGTTTCAGGGCTTAGCGGAGATCAGGTTTCTAGGAAAGTGGATTCACTCCTGTTTCAGGGCTTAGCGGAGATCAGGTTTCTAGGAAAGCGGATTCACTCCAGTTTCAGGGCTTAGCAGAGATCAGGTTTCTAGGAAAGCGGATTCACTCCAGTTTCAGGACTTATTTTAGAGCAGTGTTCTAGGAAAGGGAAAGCGGAGTCACTCCAGTTTCAGGATTTATTTTAGATCAGCGTTCTAGGAAACGGAAAGTGGATTTGCTCCGCTTTGGGGGTTTCCAGGAAAAGAAACGGACTCCGCTTTCAGGGTACGTTTTGGAGCAGCGTTCTAGGGAATGGAAAGGGGATTCACTCCACTTTCAGGGCTTGTCGGAGATCAGCTATCTAGGAAACACAAAGCGGATTGACTCCACTTTCAAAGGTTTTGGATCAGCTTAATAGGAAATGGAAGGTGGAGTCACTCCACTTTGGGGGTTCCCAGGAAAACAAATGGACTCCGCTCCCGGTGGTCCTGGTCCAGGAGCATCAGGGTGACCTGGGAGGAGGGAAACCGGAGTCAAACCGGAGTCAGACCAGTTAGGGGGAACAAACAGACTCCGCTTTCTATTTCAGATCAGCGGTCTAGGAAACGGAAAGCGGATTCACTCCAGTTTCAGGGCTTATCGGAGGAAACCTCCAAAAAAACAGAAACCGAAAGCAGATTCGCTCCACTTTGGGGGTTGGTTTCAAAAAGGGAAAGCAAATTGACTCCGCTTTCGGGGTTTATTTGAGAGCAGCGTTGTAGGAAACATAAAGTGGATTTGCTCCACTTTGGGGGTTTCCAGGAAAAGAAACGGACTCCGCTTTTGGAGCAGCATTCGGGGGAACAGAAAGCGGATTCACTCCAGTTTCAGGGCTTATCACAGAGCAGCTTTCTAGGAAACAGAAAGCAGATTGACTCCACTTTCAAAGGTTTTAGATCAGCTGAATAGGAAATGGAAGGTGGATTCACTCCAGTTTCAGGATTTAGTTTAGATCAGCTTTGTAGGAAACGGAAAGCAAATTCGCTCCAGTTTCAGGATTTGTTTTAGAGCAGCATTCTAGGAAACGGAAAGTGGATTCGCTCCACTTTGGGGGTTTCCAGGAAAACAATGGACTCCGTTCCCAGTGGTTCTGGTCCAGGAGCATCAGGGTGGCCTGGGAGGGAAACCGGAGTCAGACCAGATTCGGGGGGCGGGAGTCTGGGTCGGATCGGGGAGCGGAGGAAACGGAAAGGGGATTCGCTCCACTTTGGGGGTTTTCAGGAAAAGAAACAGACTCCGCTTTCGGGGTTCGTTTCGGAGCGGAGTTCTAGGAAATAGAAAGCGGATTCACTCCAGTTTCAGGATTTTAGATCAGCTTTGTAGGAAACGGAAAGGGGGTTCGCTGCGGTTTGGGGGTTTCCAGGAAAAGAAACGGACTCCGCTTTCAGAGCAGCATTCAGGGGAACGGAAAGTGGATTCACTCCAGTTTCAGGGCTTATCGGAGATCAGCTTTGGAGGAAACGGAAAGCATATTTGCTCCGCTTTGGGAGTTTCCAGGAGAACAAACAGACTCCGCTTTCAGGGTTCATTTTGGAGCGGCGTTCTAGGAAACAGAAAGCAGATTGACTCCACTTTCAAAGGTTTTAGATCAGCTTAATAGGAAATGGAAGGTGGATTCACTCCAGTTTCAGGATTTATTTTAGATCAGCTTTGTAGGAAACTGAAAGCGGATTCACTCCACTTTCAGGAGGTCGGCTTTCTAGGAAATGGAAAGTGGATTCGCTCCGGTTTGGGCGTTTCCAGGACGAGAAACGGACTCCGCTTTCGGGGTTCGTTTTGGAGCGGCGTTCTGGGAAACGGAAAGCGGATTCGCTCCAGTTTCAGGGCTTATCGGAGATCAGCTTTGGAGGAAATAGAAAGCGGATTCACTCCACTTTGGGGCTTCGCAGGAAAACGAACGGACTCCGCTTTCGGGGGTCTATTTCAGATCAGGGGTCTGGGAAGCGGGAAGCGGATTCACTCCAGTTTCAGGATTCATTTTAGATCAGCATTCAAGGAAACATAAAGTGGATTTGCTCCGGAGTTTGGAGGTTCCCAGGAAACGTTTCTAGGAAACGTTGGGGTTCCAGACTGACTCCACTTTGGGCCTTCATTTCCCGGAAAGGGAACCGGATTGACTCCGGTTTGGGGTTTTTTTGCTATAAAAAAAAGAGGGAGATTGAATCCGGTTTGGATTCAATCCAGTTTAGGTTTTTTCTGTTTTAAATCCAGGAAAAATGGGGCAAAACCGGAGTGACTCCAGACTAACTCCACTTTGGGGCTTCAGACTGACTCCACTTTGGGGCCCCAGACTGACTCCGCTTTGGGACTTTGTTTCCCGCAAAGGGAACCGGATTGACTCTGGTTTGGGTTTTTTTTGCTATAAACCCGGGAAAACGGTCCGAATCCGGAGTGACTCCGGTTTGGCCTACCTTCTGGTTGAAGGGCCACTTCATGAGGACGAAAAAGAGGGAGAGGAAAGGGGAAACGCAGCAAACCAGATTGACTCCAGTTTGGGTTTCACCCCGTTTTTCCTGGATTTCAAACAAAAAAAACGGGGAAATGCTCTGAAAGCAGAGTGACTCCGGTTTGGGGCTTCAGATTGACTCCACTTTGGGGCTTCCGATCGACTCCCCTTTGGGCCTTCCTTTCCCAGAAAGGGGGAACTCGGCAAACCAGATTCAATCCAGTGTAGGTTTTTTTTTGTTTTAATTCCAGGAAAAACGGGGAAATGCTCCAAAAGCGGAGTGACTCCGGTTTGGGGCTTCCAACTGACTCCACTTTGGGCCTTCCGACCGGCTCCGCTTCGGGCCTTTGTTTCCCGGAAAGGGAAAATGCAGCAAACCGGATTGACTCCGGTTTAGGGTTTTTTGGCTTGAAACCCGGGAAAACGGTCCGAATCCGGAGTGACTCTGGTTTGGCCTACCTTCTGGTTGAAGGGCCACTTCAGCAGCGCGTCGTTGGGCCGCTTCATGAGGACGAAGAAGATGGAGAGGAAAGAGGAAAGGCACCAAACCGGATTGACTCCGGTTTAGGGTTTTTGGGCTTGAAACCCGGGAAAACGGTCCGAATCCGGAGTGACTCTGGTTTGGCCTACCTTCTGGTTGAAGGGCCACTTCAGCAGTGCGTCGTTGGAAGAAGAGGGAGAAGAAAGGGGAAAGGCGGCAAAGCGGATTGAGACCAGTTTGGGGTTTTTTGTTTTAAATCCGGGAAAAACAGGGTGAAACCGGAGTGACTCCAGACTGACTCCACTTTGGGGCGTCAGACTGACTCCACTTTGACTCCACTTTGGGGCTTCAGACTGACTCCACTTTGACTCCACTTTGGGGCTCCAGACTGACTCCACTAGGGGCTTCAGACTGACTCCACTTTGGATTCAAACCGGATTCAATCCAGTTTAGGTTTTTCTCGTTTTAAATCCGGGAAAAATGGGGGAAATGCTCCGAATCCAGAGTGACTCCGGTTTGGCCTACCTTCTGGTTGAAGGGCCACTTCAGGAGGACGAAGAAGAGGGAGAGGAAAGGGGAAACACAGCAAACCGAATTGACTCCACTTTGGGGTCTTTGGCTTAGAAATCCGGGATAAATCTCCGAATCCGGAGTGACTCCGGTTTGGCCTACCTTCTGGTTGAAGGGGCACTTCAGGAGCGCGTCGTTGGGCCCCTTCATGAGGACGGGAGAGGAAAGGGGAAAGGCACCAAACCGGATTGACTCCGGTTTAGGGTTTTTTGGCTTGAAACCCGGGAAAACGGTCCGAATCCGGAGTGACTCCGGTTTGGCCTACCTTCTGGTTGAAGGGCCACTTCAGGAGCGCGTCGTTGGGCCCCTTCTTGAGGACGGGAGAGGAAAGGGGAAAGGCACCAAACCGGATTGACTCCAGTTTAGGTTTTTTTGTTTTAAATCCGGGAATACGGTCCGAATCCGGAGTGACTCCGGTTTGGCCTACCTTCTGGTTGAAGGGCCACTTCAGGAGCGCGTCGTTGGGCCCCTTCATGAGGACGGGAGAGGAAAGGGGAAAGGCACCAAACCAGATTGACTCCGGTTTAGGGTTTTTTGGCTTGAAACCCGGGAAAAGGGTCCGAATCCGGGGTGACTCCGGTTTGGCCTACCTTCTGGTTGAAGGGCCACTTCAGGAGCGCGTCGTTGGGCCCCTTCATGAGGACGAAGAAGAGGGAGAGGTGGGTGTTGCGCCCGGATCCGTCGCCGTTGAGGTAGAGGCGGAGGCACATCTTGTAGCCGTAGCGGCCGGTGTAGAAGGCTGGAAGGAGGGAAGGAAAAAGTCAGGAAGGAGGAGAGGAAGGAGGGAAGGAAGGAAGGAAGGAAGGAGGGAGGGAAGGAAGGAAGGAGGAAGGGAAGGAAGGAAGGAGGAAAGGAAGGAAGGAGGGGAGGAAGGAAGGAGGGAGGGAAGGAGGGAAGGAGGGAGGAAGGAAGGAAGGAAGGAAGGAAGGAAGGGAGGAAGGATGGAAGGAAGGAAGGAAGGAAGGAGGAAGGGTTAGGAAGGAGGAGAGGAAGGAAGGAGGGAGGGAAGGAAGGAGGGAAGGAAGGAAGGAGAGGGAGGGAAGGAAGGAAGGAGGGAAGGAAGGGAGGAAGGAAGGAAGGAGGAAGGGTTAGGAAGGAGGGAGGGAAGGAAGGAGGGAAGAAAGGAAGGAAGGAGGGAAGGAAGGAGGGAAGGAAGGAGGGAAGGAAGGAGGGAAGGAAGGAAGGAAGGAGGGAAGGAAGGAAGGAAGGAAGGAGGAGAGGAAGGAAGGAAGGAAGGAAGGAAGGAAGGAAGGAAGGAAGGAAGGAGGGAAGGAAGGAAGGAAGGAGGGAAGGAAGGAGGGAAGGAAGGAAGGGAGGAAGGAAGGAAGGAAGGAGGAGAGGAAGGAAGTGTCGCACATCTTGTAGCCGTAGCGGCCGGTGTAGAAGGCTGGAAGGAGGGAAGGAAAAAGTCAGGAAGGAGGAGAGGAAGGAGGGAGGGAGGAAGGAAGGACGGAGGAAGGGAGGAAGGAAGGAAGGAAGGAAGGAAGGAGGAAGGAAGGAGGGAGGAGGGAGGGAAGGAGGAAGGAAGGAAGGAAGGAAGGAGGGAAGGAAGGAAGGAGGGAGGGAGAATGAAGGAAGGAAGGAAGAAGGAAGGAAGGAAGGTAGGAAGGAAGGAAGGAAGGAAGGAGGGAAGGAAGGAAGGAGGGAGGGAGGGAGGGAAGGAAGGAAGGAAGGAAGGAGGGAGGGAGGGAAAGAGAAGGAAAGAAGGAGGGAAGGAAGGAAGGAAGGAGGGAAGGAGGGAAGGAAGGAAGGAGGGAGGGAGGGAGGGAGAATGAAGGATGGAAGGAAGAAGGAAGGAAGGAAGGAAGGAAGGAGGGAGGGAGGAAAGGAAGGAAGGAGGAAGGGTTAGGAAGGAGGAGAGGAAGGAAGGAGGGAGGGAAGGAGGAAGGGAAGAGAGGGAGGGAGGGAGGAAGGAAGGAAGGAAGGAAGGAGAGGAAGGAAGGAGGGAGGGAAGGAAGGAAGGAAGGAGGGAAGGAAGGAAGGAAAGAGGGAGGAAGGAAGGAAGGAAGGAAGGAAGGAGAGAAGGAAAGAAGGAAGGAAGGAAGGAAGGAAGGAAGGAAACAGGAAGTCAGTCCACCCACCCGGCGAGAAGACGGCCGGCGCCCTTCCGGCCACCGCTTCCTGCCTCTTCCGCCCCACTTCCTCCACCTTCCAGACCAAGACGCCGTCGTAGGTCGCCTCTTCCGCGCGCCGAAGCGCCGACTCCACTTCCGCCAGCGCCGCCTCCTTCTGCGCCAGGTTCCTCTCCAGGGTCCGGATCTGTGGGGTGGGATGTGGGTCAGGGCTGGAACCGGATCGGGGCCCCCAAAGCCCCCAAATTCGCACCCCGGACTCCACTTTGGGGCTCCAGACTGACTCCACTTTGGGGTTTCAGACTGACTCCACTTTGACTCCGCTTTGGGGCTTCCATTCCTGGAAAGGGGAAACGCGGCAAACCGCATTGACTCCAGTTTGGGCTTTTCTTTGTTTGAGATCCGGGGGAAACGGGGAAATGGGCTGAAAGCGGAGTGACTCCGGTTTGGCACGCCGAAGGGCCTACCTAACTTTCCTATTTCTAGACACCGGAAATCAGACTTGACTCCAGACTGACTCCGCTTTGGGGCTTCACACTGACTCCGCTTTGGTGTTTCAGACTGACTCCACTTTGGGGCTTCAGCTATCTAGACAACAGAAATCAGACTGACTCCACTTTGGGGCTCCAGACTAACTCCGCTTTGGGGCGTCAGACTGACTCCACTTTGACTCCACTTTGGGCCTTCAAGCCGACTCCACTTTGGGCCTGCGTTTCCCAGAAAGGGGAAACGCAGCAAACCGGATTGATTGAGGTGAAGCCGGAGTGACTCCAGACTGACTCCGCTTTGGGGCTTCGGACTGACTCCACTTTGGGGCTTTCCCAGAAAGGGTAAATGCGGTAAAGCGGATTCAATCCAGTTTAGGGTTTTTTTTTGTTTGAGATCTGGGGAAAATGGGATGAAACCGGAGTGACTCCAGACTAAATCCGCTTTGGGGCTTCGGACTGACTCCACTTTGGGGCTTTCCCAGAAAGGGTAAATGCGGTAAAGCGGATTCAATCCAGTTTAGGTTTTTTTTTTGTTTGAGATCTGGGGAAAATGGGGTGAAACCGGAGTGACTCCAGACGGACTCCGCTTTGGGGCTACGTTTCCCAGAAAGGGGAAACGCAGCAAAACCGGATTGATTGGGGTGAAACCGGAGGGACTCCAGACTGACTCCGCTTTGGGGCTTCGGACTGACTCCACTTTGGGGCTTTCCCAGAAAGGGTAAATGCGGCAAAGCGGATTCAATCCAGTTTAGGTTTTTTTTTGTTTGAGATCTGGGGAAAATGGGGTGAAACCGGAGTGACTCCAGACTAAATCCGCTTTGGGGCTTCGGACTGACTCCACTTTGGGGCTTTCCCAGAAAGGGTAAATGCGGCAAAGCGGATTAAATCCAGCTTAGGGGGTTTTTTTGTTTGAGATCTGGGGAAAATGGGGTGAAACCGGAGTGACTCCAGACCGACTCCGCTTTGGGGCTACGTTTCCCAGAAAGGGGAAACGCAGCAAACCGGATTGATTGGGGTGAAGCCGGAGTGACTCCAGACTGACTCCGCTTTGGGGCTTCGGGCTGACTCCACTTTGGGGCTTTCCCAGAAAGGGTAAATGCGGCAAAGCGGATTCAATCCAGTTTAGGTTTTTTTTTGTTTGAGATCTGGGGAAAATGGGGTGAAACCGGAGTGACTCCAGACTGACTCCGCTTTGGGGCTACGTTTCCCGGAAAGGGGAAACCCAGCAAACCGGATTGAGTCCAGTTTGGGGCTTCAGACTGACTCCGCTTTGGGGCTTTTCTTTGTTTGAGATCCGGGGAAAACGGGGAAATGGGCTGAAAACGGAGTGACTCCAGTTTGGCGTGCCAAAGGGCCTACCTACCTTTCAGATTTCTAGACAATGGAAATCAGACTGAAATCTGGGAGAAATGGTGGGAATGGGGTGAAACTGGAGTGACTCCAGACTGACTCCACTTTGGGGCTCCAGACTGACTCCGCTTTGGGCTTTCCTTTCCCAGAAAGGGGAAACGCGGCAAAGCGGATTGACTCCAGTTTGGGCTTTTCTTTCTTTGAGATCCGGGGGAAACGGGAAATGGGGCAAAACCGGAGTGACTCCAGACTGACTCCACTATGGGATTTCATTTCCCAGAAAGGGGAAACACAGCAAACCGGATTGAGTCCAGTTTGGGGCTTCAGACTGACTCCACTTTGGGGCTTCAGACTGACTCCACTTTGACTCCACTTGGGGGCTTCCGACTGACTCCACTTGGGGGCTCCAGACTGACTCCGCTTTGGGGGTTTGTTTCCTGGAAAGGGGAAATGTGAAAAACCGGATTGACTCCAGTTTAGGCTTTTTTTTTTGTTTGAGATCCGGGGAAAACGGGGAAAAGGGTTGAAAGTGGAGTGACTCCAGTTTGGTGAGCCGAAGGGCCTACCTAGCTTTCAGATTTCTAGACAACGGAAATCAGACTGACTCCGCTTTGGGGCTCCGGACTGACTCCGCTTTGGGGCGTCAGACTGACTCCGCTTTGGGGCTTCTGACAGACTCCGCTTTGGGGCTCCAGACTGACTCCGCTTTGGGGCTTCAGACTGACTCCGCTTTGGGGCATCAGACTGACTCTGCTTTGACTCCGCTTTGGGGCGTCAGACTGACTCTGCTTTGACTCCGCTTTGGGGCGTCAGACTGACTCCGCTTTGGGGCTCCGACTGACTCCACTTTGACTCCTCTTTGGGGCATCAGACTGGCTCCACTTTGACTCCACTTTGGGGCATCAGACTGGCTCCACTTTGACTCCTCTTTGGGGCATCAGACTGACTTCACTTTCACTCCAGTTTGGGGCATCAGACTGGCTCCACTTTGACTCCGCTTTGGGGCGTCAGACTGACTCTGCTTTGACTCCTCTTTGGGGCATCAGACTGGCTCCACTTTGACTCCGCTTTGGGGCATCAGACTGACTCCACTTTGACTCCTCTTTGGGGCGTCAGACTGACTCCACTTTGACTCCTCTTTGGGGCGTCAGACTGACTCCACTTTGACTCCACTTTGGGGCGTCAGACTGACTCCACTTTGACTCCACTTTGACTCCACTTTGGGGCGTCAGACTGACTCCACTTTGACTCCGCTTTGGGGCATCAGACTGACTCCGCTTTGGGGCTTCTGACAGACTCCGCTTTGGGGCGTCAGACTGACTCCGCTTTGGGGCTCCAGACTGACTCCGCTTTGGGGCATCAGACTGACTCCGCTTTGGGGCTTCGTTTCCCGGAAAGGGGAAACGCGGCAAACCGCACTGACTCCAGTTTGGGCTTTTCTTTGTTTGAGATTCGGGGAAAACGGGGAAATGGGCTGAAAGCGGAGTGACTCCGGTTTGGCACGCCGAAGGGCCTACCTAACTTTCCTATTTCTAGACACCGGAAATCAGACTTGACTCCAGACTGATTCCACTTTGGGGCTTCACACTGACTCCGCTTTGGTGTTTCGGACTGACTCCACTTTGGGGCTTCAGCTGTCTAGACAACAGAAATCAGACTGACTTCGCTTTGGGGCTTCAGCGGTCTAGACAACAGAAATCAGACTGACTCCGCTTTGGGGCTTCAGCTGTCTAGACAACAGAAATCAGACTGACTCCACTTTCGGGCTTCAGACTGACTCCACTTTGGGGCTTCAGACTGACTCCACTTTGGGGCTCCAGACTGACTCCGCTTTGGGGCTTCAGCTGCCTAGACAACAGAAATCGGACTGACTCCACTTTGGGGCTCCAGACTGACTCCACTTTGGGGCTCCAGACTGACTCCACTTTGGGGCTTCAGCTGCCTAGACAACAGAAATCAGACTGACTCCACTTTGGGGCGTCAGACTGACTCCGCTTTGGGGCTTCAGACTGACTCCACTTTGGGGCTTCAGACTGACTCCACTTTGGGGCTCCAGACTGACTCCACTTTGGGGCTCCAGACTAACTCCGCTTTGGGGCTTCAGACTGACTCCACTTTGGGGCTTCAGACTGACTCCACTTTGGGGCTCCAGACTGACTCCGCTTTGGGGCTTCAGGCTGACTCCACTTTGGGGCTTCCTTTCCCGGAAAGGGGAAACGCAGCAAACCAGATTGAGTCCACTTTGGGGCTTCAGACTGACTCCACTTTGGGGCTTCAGCTGCCTAGACAACAGAAATCAGACTGACTCCACTTTGGGGCTCCAGACTGACTCCACTTTGGGGCGTCAGACTAACTCCGCTTTGGGGTGTCAGACTGACTCCGCTTTGGGGCTTCAGCTGCCTAGACAACAGAAATCAGACTGACTCCACTTTGGGGCTTCAGACTGACTTCGCTTTGGGGCTCCAGACTAACTCCGCTTTGGTGTTTCGGACTGACTCCACTTTGGGGCTTCAGCTTTCTAGACAACAGAAATCAGACTGACTCCGCTTTGGGGCTTCAGCTTTCTAGACAACAGAAATCAGACTGACTCCGCTTTGGGGCTTCAGCTGTCTAGACAACAGAAATCAGACTGACTCCGCTTTGGGGCTTCGTTTCCCGGAAAGGGGAAACGCGGCAAACCAGACTGAGTCCAGTTTGGGCTTTTTGGGTTGAAAAACGGGGGAAATGGGGCGAAAGCGGAGTGACTCCAGGCTGACTCCACTTTGGGGCTCCAGGCTGACTCCACTTTGGGGCTTCGTTTCCCGGAAAGGGGAAACGCAGCAAACCAGATTGAGTCCAGTTGGGGCTTTATGGGTTGGAAAAACGGGGGAAATGGGGCGAAAGCGGAGTGACTCCAGACTGACTCCGCTTTGGGGCTCCAGGCTGACTCCACTTCGTTTCCCGGAAAGGGGAAACGCAGCAAACCAGACTGAGTCCAGTTTGGGCTTTTTGGGTTGGAAAAACGGGGGAAATGGGGGGGAAAGCGGAGCGACTCCAGACTGACTCCACTTTGGGACTTCATTTCCCGGAAAGGGGAAACGCGGCAAACCAGATTGAGTCCAGTTGGGGCTTTTTGGGTTGGAAAAACGGGGGAAATGGGGCGAAAGCGGAGTGACTCCAGACTGACTCCACTTTGGGGCTTCATTTCCTGGAAAGGGGAAATGCGGCAAACCAGATTGAGTCCAGTTGGGGCTTTTTGGGTTGGAAAAAGGGGGGAAATGGGGCGAAAGCGGAGTGACTCCAGACTGACTCCGCTTTGGGGCTCCAGGCTGACTCCACTTTGGGGCCTCGTTTCCCGGAAAGGGGAAACGCAGCAAACCAGATTGAGTCCAGTTTGGGGCTTCAGACTGACTCCGCTTTGGGGCTCCAGGCTGACTCCACTTCGTTTCCCGGAAAGGGGAAACGCAGCAAACCAGATTGAGTCCAGTTTGGTCTTTTCTGGTTAGAAAACCGGGGGCAATGGGGCGAAAGCGGAGTGACTCCAGACTGACTCCATGTTGGGACTTCATTTCCCGGAAAGGGGAAACGCGGCAAACCAGATTGAGTCCAGTTGGGGCTTTTCTGGTTAGAAAACCGGGGGAAATGGGGTGAAAGCGGAGTGACTCCAGACTGACTCCACTTTGGGGCTCCAGGCTGACTCCACTTTGGGGCTTCATTTCCTGGAAAGGGGAAACGCGGCAAACCAGACTGAGTCCAGTTTGGGCTTTTCTGGTTAGAAAACCGGGGGAAATGGGGCGAAAGCGGAGTGACTCCAGACTGACTCCGCTTTGGGGCTCCAGGCTGACTCCGCTTTGGCGTTTCGGGGCTGGAACCAGATTGGGACCCCGGCCCCCCGAACCCGCGCCCCGAACCTTGTAGGTCAGCGATTCGGCGCGCTCCTCCTCCCGGCGCCGCTCCTGCGCCGATTCGGCCGCCAGCCGCTCCACTTCCCGGTTGAGGACGCAGACGATCTTCTCTAGGGTGGCGGTCTTGTGTTCGAGGGCCGCATAGGGCTGGGGGGCCGGGGGCCCCAGGAAATGGGGGTCTGGGGGCGGATCGGGGCCCCTGATTGGTTGGGGGTCTTGGGACAAATGGGGGGCCCCGAGGAAATGGGGGTCCGGGGCTGAATGGGGGTCCCTGATGGGATGGGGGTCTTGGGCCGAATGTGGGGCCCCCAATAAGTGGGGCTCTTTCAGCAAATGGGGGTCTTTAGCCGAATGTGGGGCCCCCAGGAAATGGGGGTCTGGGGGTGAGTGGGGTCCCTTGGCTGAATTTCGGGCCCCTAGTAAATGGGGGTCTTGGGCCGAATGTGGGGCCCCAAGCAGATGGGGGTCTTTGGCTGAATGTGGGGCCCCAAGCTGATGGGGTTCCTTGAGCGAATCGGGGGCCCCCAATAAATGGGGGTCTCTGACCAAATGGGGGTCTTTGGCCGAATGGGGGGCCCCAGTCAGATGGGGGTCTTGGACCAAATCGGGGGCCCCCGATAAATGGGGGTCCTGGACCAAATGGGGGTCTTTGGCCGAATGTGGGGCCCCGAATAAATGGGGCTCTTGGGGGTCTTGGACCAGATCGGGGGCCCCGAATAAATGGGGGTCTGAATTGGGGGGCCCAGCCAGCCGGAGGGCGAAGTTGAGGAGCAGGCCGAGATGTTCCGGAAAGTTCTGGGCCTCGTGGAGGGGCAGGGCTTCCTTCTCCAGCTGCGAAACCGGGGGGAGGAAGTAGTATTAATACTCCGAGCAGTACTGTGAGTACTAGAAAGCAACCGCTAGGAATCCGAATCAAAGGAATCGGGCGAGTAAGGCTGTGAATGGTAGTATTATTCGTAGTATTGGTCAGAGTAGTATCACTGTGGTTACTCGGAGTATTTGAAGTATCGGTGGTGTTGGTAGTACTTGAAGTATTGGTAGTATTGGTGGTATTTGAAGAGTTGATAGTATTGGTGTGTTTGAAGTATTGATAGTATTTGAAGAATTGATAGTATTGGTGTGTTTGAAGTATTGATAGTATTTGAAGAATTGATAGTATTGGTGTGTTTGAAGTATTGATAGTATTGGTGGTATTGGTGGTATTTGAAGTGTCGCTAGTATTGGTAGTATTTGAAGCATTGGTGGTGTTTGAAGTATTGGTGGTATTGGTGGTGTTTGAAGTATTGATGGTATTGGTAGAATTGGTGGTATTGGTAGTATTGGTAGCATTTGAAATATTGATAGTATGGTATTTGAAGAATTGATAGTATTGCTATTTGAAGTGTTGGTGGTATTGGTAGTATTTGAAGAATTGGTAGTATTGGCGGTATTAGTAGTATCGGTAGTATTCGAAGTATTGGTAGTATTTGAAGTATTCATAGTATTGGTGGTATTGGTGGTATTTGAAGTATCGGTAGTGTTGCTAGTATTTGAATTATTGCTAGTATTGGTGGCACTTGAAGTATTGGTCGTATTGGTAGTGTTTGAGGTATTGATAGTATTGGTGGTATTTGAAGAATTGATAGTATTGGTGGCATTTGAAGAATTGGTGGTATTGGTGGTATTTGAAGTACTGATGGTATTTGAAGTACTGATGGTATTTGAAGTATTGATGGTGTTGGTAGTATTGGCGGTATTTGAAGAATTGGTAGTAGTGGTGGTATTTGGAGTATTGGTAGTATTGGTAGTATTGGTAGTGTCTGAAGTATTGGTAGTACTGGCAGTATTTAAAGTGGTAGTATTGGTGGTACTTGAAGTATTTGTGGTATCGGCAGTATTTGAAGAATTGATAGTATTGGTGGTATTCGAAGTGTTGGTGGCGTTGGTAGTATTTGAAGTATTGGTAGTATTGGTAGTATTTGAAGTATTGATATTATTGGTGGCATTGGTGGTGGTTGAAGTATTGGTGGTATTGGTGGTATTGGAAGTATTGGTGGTATTGGTAGTGCTGGTAGTGTTTGAAGTATTAGTAGTATTTGAAGTATTGTTAGCGTTGGTGGTGCTTGAAGTATTGGCGGTATTGTAGTATTCAAAGTATTAGTAGTATTGGTATTATTAATCAAAGCAATCATATTACTCATACTAATATCAACACTACGAATAAGCCTGCTATGAGTATTAGTAGTAGTGATTATTATTAGTAGTAGTTGTGTTAGTAGTGTTAGTAGTGTTAGTAGCAGTAGCAGTAGTAGTAGTAGTAGTATTGGTATTATGAATCAAAGCAATCATATTACTCATACTAATATCAATAATACGAATAAGCCTGCTATGAGTATTAGTAGTAGTGATTATTATTATTATTATTATTATTAGTAGTAGTAGTAGTAGTAGTAGTAGTAGTATTGGTATTATTAATCAAAGCAATCATATTACTCATACCAATATCAATACTACGAATAAGACCGATACTACTAAGAATGCTAATACGAATCTTAATCAGAGCAATCATACTACTAATACTATTAGTGTTAGCATTCGTAGTAGTATCGGTCTCACTGGTGCGAGTAGTATTGCTCTGATTACTATCGGTATTCTTCTCATTATCTTTCGTATGGCTCTGATTATTAGTAACGTTAACATTCCTCCTCCTAGCATTGGTACTTTGGTATGACGCCAGTAATCCGAGCAATACTCAAGTTACAAATGAGAATAGCGATACCGGTACTACTATTAGTACTAACATCGACATGCTATCGATACGAATACCAATAATAGTGCAAATACTACTTCTAATCAGAGCAATACTACTCGCACTAATGAGATGGAAACTACGAATAATGCTAATACCAATATCAATCAAACCATACTACTAATACTAATACCAATACTACCAGTATTCCTGAGAATGTCACCAATACTACCAATGATGTGAATACCGACCATACGATTACCAATTGTTACTACTAACGCTAATAATATTAATATATTGATACTCACCACACATCACACCATCACAGCGATACTGGTCAGATCAATACTCATAGCGACACTAATACTCATTGGTATTAGTGAGTACTAATACACTAGTACTCTTTGTGATCGCAGCAACGTCCTCAAAATAGCAACGGCCGGAAGGTTTGCGGATGGCAGGTTCGGAAGCAGAAAGGCGGAAGCTTCCGGCAACGGGAGGACTACTACTACTAATTAATTATTACTACTATTGCTAATACTATTCCTATATTACTAATGTAATATATTACGTTATATTATATTATTATATTATTACTAATACTATTATTACATTACTATTATATTATATTATATTATTATTAATACCATACTATACCATACCATTATTACTAATACTGTTACTATATTATATTATATTATATTATATTATATTATATTGTATTGTTACTAATACTATTATTATTATATTATTATATTACATTATTACTAATACCATACTATACCATTATTACTAACACTGTTACTATATTATATTATATTATTACTAATACTATTATTATATTACTATTACTATTATATTATTTCTAATACTATACCATACTATACCATACTATACTATACCATACCATACTATTATTACTAATACTGTTACTATATTATATTATATTATATTATATTATATTATATTATATTATTACTAACACTAGTATTATATTATATTATATTATATTATATTATATTATATTATATTATATTATATTAACTAATACTATATTACTATTATGTTACTATTATATTATATTATTAATACTATTACTATATTGATACCACATCACCACCACTGCAATACTACTGATCATACTAATACTCCCAATACTACCAATGCTATTACTATGTTAATAATTTTATTAACAATTTTATTAATAATATTTTATTACATCTATACTACACTACACCACACTATAAATACTACTACACTGATACTCACACCACATCACCACCTTCCCTGCAATACTGATCAGACCAACACTCCCAACAGCACTAATACCAATCCTACTCATCCCAATCGCAGCAACGTTCCCCCCCAACCCACCCAGAGTAGCAACTCGCACTCACCACCTCGCCGCAGCCGACGGGCCGGAAGCGGCACGGCACCCGGAACCTTCCGCAGCTCCGGACGTGATCGGCGAACTAAGGAAAAGGAGGAGGAAGGTCAGGGGGTGGAGTGGATGAGACCCGGAGTAACGTTACTCCACCCCCGGGGCGAAGGCGGCTCACCGATTCCCGCGGGACGTCCGTCTTCCCGCAGCCGTCGCAGGTGAGGGGGAACTTGGGACAGGTCTCCTCGTGAGCCTGGGGGAGGGAGTAAGGATGGTTACTCTGGGTTTACTCAGAAATTAGAAGTTGGTAACGCGCTGGACGCGGCAAGATCAGACATAAGAGTACTCCAATAATAATAATAATAATAATAATAATAATAATGATGATGTATTTATATAACATTGTACATAATAGTACTAATAATAGTACTATTATTAGTACTATTATTACAACTATTGTAGTAGTAGTAGTAGTAGTGATGATGATGGTAATAATAATAATAATAATAATAATAATAATAATAATGTATTTATATAACATTGTACATAATAGTACTAATAATAGTACTATTATTAGTACTATTATCACAACTACTGTAGTAGTAGTAGTAATAATAATAATAATAATAATAATAATAATAACAACAACAATAATGTATTTATATAACATTGTACATAATAGTACTAATAATAGTACTATTATTAGTAGTATTATCACAACTACTGTAGTACTACTACTACTACTAGTAGTAGTAGTAGTAATAATAATAATAATGTTGATGTATTTATATAACATTGTACATAATAGCACTGATAATAGTACTATTATTAGTACTATTATTACAACTACTGTAGTAGTAGTAATAATAATAATAATGTTGATGTATTTATATAACATTGTACATAATAGCACTGATAATAGTACTATTATTAGTACTATTATTACAACTACTGTAGTAGTAGTAGTAGTAATAGTAATAGTAGTAATAGTAATAGTAATAGTAATAATACCACTCTCCCCGGCCAAAGCCAGGCTCAGAGCAGCTAACATCATACACAATAGTACTAATAGTACTACTACTACTAATACTAATAATAATACCACTCTCCCCGGCCAAAGCCAGGCTCAGAGCAGCTAACATCATACACAATAGTACTACTACTACTACTAATACTAATACTAATAATAATACCACTCTCCCCGGCCAAAGCCAGGCTCAGAGCAGCTAACATCATACACAATAGTACTAATATTAATAGTGACAATAAAAATACCACCGTCCGCAGCCAAAGCCGGGCTCAGAGCAGCTAACATCAAAACACAATAGTACTAATACTACTACTACTATTAATAATAATACTGATAATACCACCCTCAATACTACTACTACTACTACTACTACTACTAATGTTAATACCAACCTCGGCAGCTAAAGCCGGGCTCAGAGCGGCTAACATCATACATAATAGTAGTAACACTAATAGTAATAATACTACTACTGATATTACCACCCTCCGCAGCCAAAGCAGGGTTCAGAGCGGCTAACATCATACACAATAGTATTAATACTAATAGTAATAATAAAAATACCACCGTCCGCAGCCAAAGCCGGGCTCAGAGCAGCTAACATCAAAACACAATACTACTACTACTACTACTACTACTGATAATACCACCCTCAATAGTACTACTACTACTACTACTACTACTACTACTGATATTACCACCCTCCGCAGCCAAAGCAGGGTTCAGAGCGGCTAACATCATACACAATAGTACTAATACTAATAGTAATAATCAAAATACCACCGTCCGCAGCCAAAGCCGGGCTCAGAGCAGCTAAAATCAGAACACAATAGTACTAATACTACTACTACTATTAATAATAATAATACTGATAATACCACCCTCAATACTACTAGTACTACTACTGTTAATACCAACCTCGGCAGCTAAAGCCGGGTTCAGAGCGGCTAACATCATACACAATAGTACTACTACTACTACTACTACTGATAATACCACCCTCAATACTACTACTACTACTACTACTACTACTACTGTTAATACCACCCACCGCAGCCAAAGCCGGGCTCAGAGCAGCTAACATCAAAACACAATAGTACTAATACTACTACTACTATTAATAATAATACTGATAATACCACCCTCAATACTACTACTACTACTGTTAATACCAACCTTGGCAGCTAAAGCCGGGCTCAGAGCGGCTACCATCATACATAATAGTAGTAACACTAATAGTAATAATACTACTACTGATATTACCACCCTCCGCAGCCAAAGCAGGGTTCAGAGCGGCTAACATCATACACAATAGTACTAATACTAATAGTAATAATAAAAATACCACCCTCCGCAGCCAAAGCCGGGCTCAGAGCAGCTAACATCAGAACACAATAGCACTAATACTACTGCTACTATTAATAATAATACTGATAATACCACCCTCAATACTACTACTACTACTACTACTACTGTTAATACCAACCTCGGCAGCTAAAGCCGGGCTCAGAGCGGCTACCATCATACATAATAGTAGTAACACTAATAGCAATAATACTACTACTGATATTACCACCCTCCGCAGCCAAAGCAGGGTTCAGAGCGGCTAACATAATACACAATAGTACTAATACTAATAGTATTAGTAATACTAGTAATAATAGTATAGTAATAATAGTAATAATACTAGTAATAATAGTATTAGTAATACTAGTAATAATAAAAATACCACCGTCCGCAGCCAAAGCCGGGCTCAGAGCAGCTAACATCAGAACACAATAGCACTAATACTACTACTACTATTAATAATACTACTGATAATACCACCCTCAATACTACTACTACTACTACTACTACTGTTAATACCAACCTCGGCAGCTAAAGCCGGGCTCAGAGCGGCTAACATCATACATAATAGTAGTAACACTAATAGTAATAATACTACTACTGATATTACCACCCTCCGCAGCCAAAGCAGGGTTCAGAGCGGCTAACATCATACACTATAGTACTAATACTAATAGTAATAATAAAAATACCACCGTCCGCAGCCAAAGCCGGGCTCAGAGCAGCTAACATCAGAACACAATAGCACTAATACTACTACTACTATTAATAATAATACTGATAATACCACCATCAATAGTACTACTACTACTACTACAGATAATACCACCCTCAATAGTACTACTGCTGCTGCTGCTACTACTACTACTGATAATAACACCCTCAATAGTACTATTACTACTACTACTACTACTACTACTACTACTGTTAATACCAACCTCGGCAGCTAAAGCCGGGCTCAGAGCGGCTAACATCATACATAATAGTAGTAACACTAATAGTAATAATACTACTACTGATATTACCACCCTCCGCAGCCAAAGCAGGGTTCAGAGCGGCTAACATCATACACAATAGTACTAATACTAATAGTAATAATAAAAATACCACCGTCCGCAGCCAAAGCCGGGCTCAGAGTAGCTAACATCAGAACACAATAGCACTAATACTACTACTACTACTATTAATAATAATACTGATAATACCACCCTCAATAGTACTACTACTACTACTACTACTACTACTGTTAATACCAACCTCGGCAGCTAAAGCCAGGCTCAGAGCAGCTAACATCAAAACACAATAGCACTAATACTACTACTATTATTAATAATAATACTGATAATACCACCCTCAATACTACTACTACTACTACTACTACTACTACTACTGTTTATACCAACCTCGGCAGCTAAAGCCGGGCTCAGAGCGGCTAACATCATACACAATAGTACTACTACTACTACTACTACTACTGATGATACCACCCTCAATACTACTACTACTACTACTACTACTACTGTTAATACCAACCTCGGCAGCTAAAGCCGGGCTCAGAGCGGCTAACATCAAAACACAATAGTACTACTACTACTATTACTATTAATAATAATACTGATAATGCCACCCTCAATACTACTACTACTATTACTACTACTACTGTTAATACCACCCTCCGCAGCCAAAGCCGGGCTCAGAGCAGCTAACATCAAAACACAATAGTACTACTACTACTACTACTACTAATAATAATTATACTGATAATGCCACCCTCAATACTACTACTACTATTACTACTACTACTGTTAATACCGCCCTCCGCAGCCAAAGCCGGGCTCAGAGCAGCTAACATCAAAACACAATAGTACTAATACTACTACTACTATTAATAATAATACTGATAATACCACCCTCAATACTACTACTACTACTACTGTTAATACCAACCTTGGCAGCTAAAGCCGGGCTCAGAGCGGCTAACATCATACATAATAGTAGTAACACTAATAGTAATAATACTACTACTGATATTACCACCCTCCGCAGCCAAAGCAGGGTTCAGAGCGGCTAACACCATACGCAATAGTACTAATACTAATAGTAATAATAAAAATACCACCGTCCGCAGCCAAAGCCGGGCTCAGAGCAGCTAACATCAGAACACAATAGCACTAATACTACTACTACTATTAATAATAATACTGATAATACCACCCTCAATACTACTACTACTACTACTACTACAGATAATACCACCCTCAATAGTACTACTGCTGCTGCTACTACTACTACTGATAATACCACCCTCAATAGTACTACTACTACTACTACTACTACTACTACTACTGTTAATACCAACCTCGGCAGCTAAAGGCGGGCTCAGAGTGGCTAACATCATACATAATAGTATTAATACTGATAGTAATACTACTACTACTGATAATACCACCCTCTGGAGCCAAAGCAGGGTTCAGAGCGGCTAACATCATACACAATAGCACTAATACTAATAGTAATAATAAAAATACCACCGTCCGCAGCCAAAGCCGGGCTCAGAGCAGCTAACATCGGAACACAATAGCACTACTACTACTACTACTACTACTATTAATAATAATACTGATAATAGCACCCTCAACAGTACTACTACTACTACTACTACTACTACTACTGTTAATACCAACCTCGGCAGCTAAAGCCGGGCTCAGAGCGGCTAACATCATACAGAATAGTAGTAACACTAATAGTAATAATACTACTACTGATATTACCACCGTCCGCAGCCAAAGCCGGGCTCAGAGCAGCTAACATCAGAACACAATAGCACTACTACTACTACTACTACTACTAATAATACTGATAAAACCACCCTCGATAGTACTACTGCTGCTACTACTGCTACTACTACTACTACTACTACTACTGTTAATACCAACCTCGGCAGCTAAAGCCGGGCTCAGAGCGGCTAACATCATACATAATAGTAGCAATACTGATAGTAATACTACTACTACTGATAATACCACCCTCAATACTACTACTACTAATACTACCACTACTACTACTGTTAATACCAACCTCGGCAGCTAAAGCTGGGCTCAGAGCGGCTAACATCATACATAATAGTATTAATACTGATAGTAATACTACTACTGATATTACCACCCTCCGCAGCCAAAGCAGGGTTCAGAGCGGCTAACATCATACACAATAGCACTAATACTAATAGTAATAATAAAAATACCACCGTCCGCAGCCAAAGCCGGGCTCAGAGCAGCTAACATCAGAACACAATAGTACTACTACTACTACTACTATTAATAATAATACTGATAATACCACCCTCAATAGTACTACTACTACTACTACAACTACAGATAATACCACCCTCAATACTACTACTACTACTACTACTACTGATATTACCACCCTCCGCAGCCAAAGCAGGGTTCAGAGCGGCTAACATCATACATAATAGTAGTAACACTAATAGTAATAATAAAAATACCACCGTCCGCAGCCAAAGCCGGGCTCAGAGCAGCTAACGTCAGAACACAATAGCCCTACTACTACTACTACTAATAATAATAATAATACTGATAATACCACCCTCAATACTACTACTACTACTACTACTACTACTACTATTAATACCAACCTCGGCAGCTAAAGCTGGGCTCAGAGCGGCTAACATCATACATAATAGTATTAATACTGATAGTAATACTACTACTGATATTACCACCCTCCGCAGCCAAAGCAGGGTTCAGAGCAGCTAACATCATACACAATAGCACTAATACTAATAGTAAGAATAAAAATACCACCGTCCGCAGCCAAAGCCGGGCTCAGAGCAGCTAACATCGGAACACAATAGCACTACTACTACTACTACTACTACTATTGATAATAATACTGATAATACCACCCTCAATAGTACTTCTGCTACTACTACTACTACTACTACTACTACTGTTAATACCAACCTCGGCAGCTAAAGCCGGGCTCAGAGCGGCTAACATCATACATAATAGTAGTAATACTGATAGTAATACTACTACTACTGATAATACCACCCTCAATACTACTACTACTACTACTACTACTACTACTGTTTATACCAACCTCGGCAGCTAAAGCCGGGCTCAGAGCGGCTAACATCATACACAATAGTACTACTACTACTACTACTACTACTGATGATGATACCACCCTCAATACTACTACTACTACTACTACTACTACTGTTAATACCACCCTCCGCAGCCAAAGCTGGGCTCAGAGCAGCTAACATCAAAACACAATAGTACTACTACTACTACTACTACTAATAACACTGATAATACCACCCTCAATACTACTACTACTACTACTACTACTACTGTTAATACCAACCTCGGCAGCTAAAGCTGGGCTCAGAGCGGCTAACATCATACATAATAGTAGTAACACTAATAGTAATAATACTACTACCGATAATACCACCCTCTGGAGCCAAAGCCTACTAATAGTATGAATAGTGCTACTATTACTACCAATAAGACCACCCTCCACTAGCCTGACCCCCCCCCCAAAATGTGGGGATTTTCAGCCATAAATATAGAGTCACGAGCCGGGATTTGAACCCGTCGCCCAGAAGCCAAGTACTCACCTCATACTCCTTGACGGTACCTTTCCAGGGACAGTCCTTGCGGACGCAGGCGGCCGGGAGACTTTCCACCTCGCGCCGGGCGGCGTTATCCGGGAAAGCCTGGCGGAAGAAATTAATCAGAAATAATAATTAATAATAATAGTAGTAGTGGTAGTAGTAGTAGTAGTAATAATAATAATAATAATGATGATGATGATGCCTGGAAGAGAAGCGGCGAGAGAGAATAAAAATAATAATTAAGAACAATAATAGTAATAATAGTAATAGTAATAATAGTAATAGTAGTAGTAATAGTAGTAGTAGTAGTAATAATAATAATAATAATAATAATAATAGTAATAATAATAATAATAATAATAATACTAATATGAATAGTAATAATAATAATAATAATAAAGCCTGGAAGAGAAGCGGCGAGAGAGAATAAAAATAATAATTATGAACAATACTAATAATACTAATACTAATACTAATACTAATAATACTAATACTAATAATAATAATAATATTTTTTTCCTCTTGAAAGTATAAAGCGGCATAGAAGAAAAGGCCTCTTATCAAATGCTCTTTATTCCAACCAATATCGGGGAAAGCCTGGCGGAAGAAAATCGTCAGAAATAATAATAATAATAATAATTAATAATAATAATAATAATAATAATAATTTTTGCCTGTTGAAAGTATAAAGCAGCTTAAAGAAAACGCCTCTACTAGCTCTCTGGGAAGCTAATGGGAGGAAAAACGGGGTGGAATAAAAGAATATGCAGCATAATAATAACTATTAATAATAATGACATATATATAATGTATTGGAATAGGAATTGATCGGAATATTTGCGCCGCCCCTCGAACCCGCAACCCTCCGCTCAC